>NC_061122.1:197966270-197967526 GCF_002878395.1 Capsicum annuum | reverse complement strand
TGCTTTATATCTCCACACATGTAAATTCATCTTTCAAAATCATGAACCCATATCTTATGATGATTATTATGAAATCTTGATGTTTATGATTTTGAAAGATGAATTTACATGTGTGGAGATATAAAACATAAATCTTGAATGATATTTATCATGATTTTGATATTTGGGTCATGAATCCCCATTGGAAATTGTATATTTTTTGAGAAAGTGTGTGTTATAAGCATGTTAATGTTGAATATTTGAGATATTTTGAATGATTTGACCTTTTGATCTTAATGGAGTTGTTTTGAAATCGAGTGTGAAAGAAATCCACAACGTGGTTGATTTTGATAGATGAAAAGCATGATGGCTCCCGATATATATTTATATATTACTGAAATTGTTTTGTTGTGGATTGTCTTTGAAATGATCTGAGCTAAGTCTAGGAGAAATCTTTAGCACCGAGTGGGAGGTATAAAGCGACCTTACTTCCCTAGAACTACGTGCCCCCGTAGGAGTGAGTCTGAGGCTGATTTATATAGTGATCACTAGTTTGTGTGAATTTGATATCAATAGTCCTACTCTGATGGCAAGGATAGGACGGCTCTCTCCAACATGGGTTGGACATTGGACTCCATGTGGCTCACATGGTTTATGTCGGTTATAGGATCTCCCAGTGTGTGTGTTTCCTTGTGTGTATGGTGAATGGTGAAGTGATTTGAAAGTGGAATTGTGAAAGTTATTCTTTCAAAAGATTTAAATGATATTTACATTATGAGAATTGATATTCTTGATGAACTGAAATTGATTAACAAATTATATGATGACTCACATGTGTTATTGTACTTATTTCATCCTCTCATGATTATGATGATTTTCTTCGGGCTATGTGAGCGTTTCATACATTCTGCATATTTCTTATAAATATTTATGACGATGATGTTTATACAACTGCATACACCCCCATATACTCAATTTCTTTCCATGGTACTGACCCACATCTTCGGATGTGGGCTGTATTTTCTCGAAATGTAGGTTCAAGTGCTCAGTTCTAGGTTCGACAGTGATTCTTTGGGCACGCTGGTCTATATCCTCTATGTGGTGAGTCCTCATGTTCTGAGGACGTGATGTCTGATGTTGGTTTCACGGAATTGTTTACATTTGATAATTGAGTATGAGTTAGTTGTGGCATGTCTCAATGGCTTGCTGGTTTTATTGATTTTCTTAGAGGCTTGTCAGACTAGTATAGATGTTGGGAGTTGACTTATTAGTCAACT
>NC_061122.1:197852445-197966170 GCF_002878395.1 Capsicum annuum | reverse complement strand
GCCCACATCCGAAGATGTGGGCTGTATTTTCTCGAAATGTAGGTTCAAGTGCTCAGTTCTAGGTTCGACAGTGATTCTTTGGGCACGCTGGTCTATATCCTCTATGTGGTGAGTCCTCATGTTCTGAGGACGTGATGTCTGATGTTGGTTTCACGGAATTGTTTACATTTGATAATTGAGTATGAGTTAGTTGTGGCATGTCTCAATGGCTTGCTGGTTTTATTGATTTTCTTAGAGGCTTGTCAGACTAGTATAGATGTTGGGAGTTGACTAATAAGTCATATTTTGTTATCTTTCTGAAATTTTTTTATTCTTGGATGATGATTACTCTGTTGATATTTGAGGCTTATTTATGGAAACCCCATTGATTTGTGTTGAACTGAATGAAAATGGCTCAAAGGGTTAGCTTGGGGCTACTCGTAGTCTCAGGCACCGTGTGATGCTTCGGGACCCGTTTTCTGGGGCGTTACAAAAAAAGTCCCTCTAGTTAAGGTTCTTTGGCAAAATCAGTCTAATGAGGGAGCTACTTGGGAAATAGAAACAGATATGTGTACCAAGTATCCTCACCTCTTTCCCACAAATTTAGATCAAGATCAAGGTAACAGTTCTCCTTCAGCTTATTAAATTTCATATTCATGTCCCTAGTTTAAACTTGGTATATATTACCATTGCATACTCAGTCATGCACTCATGTTTCATTTCAATTATAAGGTCATGCACCAGATATGCATTCTCATCGTGAGAAGCTAAGTTTATCAGATTGCTCAGTTACGCATCTATGTACTAGTTATTCAAGCGTCAGTTATGCATGAGTTTAGTATGTTTAGCATGTCAGTCATGATATCATGTTTCAGTCCTTCATGTTCAATTCATGTTCGGCTTGTCTTATTCTTCCCTCTCAATTAAGTCTCATTCGAGGATGAATGTTCCCAAGGGGGAGATATTATAATACCCCAAAAAATCCAACTCAGTATTAGCTCTATGTTTAAAGCTCATGCATAGTATATCATGGTTCCTTGGTAGTTTTATGAGCAAGGTTGATGTGACTTAAGGTCTCAAATATATCCTAGCTATTGTGTGAATCAAAACATTCCTTACCGATTGAATTATTGAGAAGAATATTGGTATCATCAACTTCAAATGATCATATCTATCATTATACTATGAATTTTTGATCCCATGACCTACTAACGGATATATAATTTAATAAGCTTTCTGTTGATACCAAATTCACATAAAACGGACACTCGGTAAAGAAGTTATGGCTATTTTAAGTTTCTGTTGTAAGACGAAAGCTATTTCAGTGCATGGCGCATCGCATCGGAGGCCAAAATGGCACTCGTCAATTTCCAGAAAGGCTCCGCGATAGCCCTGCTTTGCACCAAGCTTCCAGGTCGCAATAATTGGCATTTTACCAAGCTCCACGTCACGCCGAGGCCCTGAATCGGGATAAATTTTACGTAGTTTTCAATTTTCATTTTAAACTCCTCAAGGACAATATGGTAATTTCCCAAAACCCTATATATACTCTTTAAATACGGGATTGAAGTCCCAAAGCAGTCATTTACGTTAATTTTATCAAAATTCACTCAAGAACAGTCAAGAACAAGTCTAGGGTTTCCATTGGGGTTTCAAGCTTCAAGCAAATTCAACCATAGATTCCACGAATTCTTAATCTAAGGTATGCGTAGTGTTCATCAATGGATCCAATCCATTCATAGAGCTCAATAACCATGTTTTTAAATGTTATTTTTTAAACTTTTTGTGGTTATATAAGCATGTACATGTTGATGATTGTTGTTTAAGTTTCAAAATTATATCTAAAGATATTTTCATAAAATATATGTGTTTGTTAGTTGAGAAACATGAACTTTAGGCAGTTTGATGTGATGCAAGCATGAAATCCACCTATTCTTTAAAGAATGCATGGAAAGTGTTTGATAAAATGCCTAGGATGCTAGAAACCCATAATTACATGATTCCATGATATCTAAATGACAAGTCCCTATTAGCTATACACTTCCATATGAATTTCCATGCTATTTATGTGTTGTTATTGTTATGGCATGAAGCATGTGTGATAATGGAAATATGAATTATATACACGAAATTTATCCATGCTCTTCCTACCATGTTGAGATATGAATAAATACATGAAGTATACTATCCCCTACTTATAATATTGTGAATTGTGGACTCTAATCTTATGATCAAGTCATGTCATGTGTGCTAGTTTCCTTCTATTGAGTCCTGGGGGTATTCTTACCCAAAAAATATAGATGTGTGCCTAGATCCATGTCATGTTCCACGATAAATCTCAGTCAAGCTATACTCAATAGAACTCAGTCAGTCATGTGACTTAGGAAACATAAAAAATTTCATGATCTCAGTTAACTCTCAGATAATAGTACTACTCCATTAGTCAACGGATGTCAGTTATTCAGTTCATGTACAGCCATTTGAATCATGTTCAGTCCCTTCAGATGGGAGTAGAAGTTCCGAGTGAACCCAAGGATGGGAACTCACCTGCCAGTTCAGGGTGTGATTCTTAGCAGTCATCATTGTGTTCCAGAACTACGTAGCCAGCGTAGGTTGAGAGATCTTAACCTGTCAGATTAAGGTTGATGAGGTGGCTTAACCTGTCAGTTTAGGGTCCCACCATTCTCACTTTGAGTACCTTCCCGATAAGGGTCACTCATAACTGTCCTTACCAGTGGCGCGGTATTGACACCTCTCCAGTCGGGACAGAGATTGGACCCCATCTTAGCCGTAATGGTATACATGGGGCATGTCAGTAAACAACTACCTCCCACAGTTTTAGTATCAGTCTCAGTAAAAAACTCAGATAGCTCTTTAGATATCAGTATAACAGGACTGTTAGATACAGTTAAACTCAGTTAAAGCATGGAACTCAGAGAGTTCTACAAGATTCAGGACTATCAGACATAGTCGCTCATGTTATCAGAACTACAGTTCTAGTCATGTATTAACGTACAGATTTAGATACCATGTACTCACGATCTCAGTTACTATGTATGTATGTTTGTATTCTCACGTTCATATCAGTTAGCATTATTCATGCATGTAAACCCTTTGCATTAGCCTACCTCACTCGTATACTCAGTACTCCAGTTGTACTAACACATTTGTGCTATGGTGCTTTCTTTTAATGTTACCCCATAGGTCCAGAGCCACGAGTTCCATACCAGTATTAGCTTTCCAGTTGCAGTGTTGTAGTGAGTCCTCATCTATTCGAGGATAGTATAGTTTGATTTATTCATTTATTACGTCAGTTCAGTTTTACGGAGTTAGTTGTAGACATGTTCCTTCAACTCCTTATTCAGATAGTACTTAGAGGCTTTCAGATTTAGCTATCAGATTTAGTATTCAGTTTTATATTCAGTTGCTTTGGGTATTCATTACCCTATGGATGTTACTATATCTCTTCTGTTGAACCTTATGGCCTACCTGTTCAGGTTTTCCGCATATTATATGTATATTATGCAGTGTATAGGTACAAATATAAGTCATGGGTTAGCTTGTGGTCCCTCGGGGTCATGAGCACCGTGTAGCATTCTGATTTAGAAAATTGGGGCGTTACAAAGGTTCGAGGAATTCTAACTCTTAATGATGTGTAAACATCTCTAATGATGGTATGTTCTAAAATATACATATAGTATTTTTTTTATTAGATTATATTTATTTTTAAATTTTAATTAAATTTATATTTTCATTAATTTATCATATGTATTATTGTTTATATGTTTTTCAGGTTAAGGCTTCGTCAAACTACGTTTACTCTGTATATAAATTTGGTAGAAGGTACATTGTAGACCTTGAGTGTGAAACTTACAACTGTGGACAATTTAAAGTTGATGAGATACCGTGTCCTCACACAATTGTAGTTTTAAAGAGTAAAAATATTAATAACTTTGATCTATACTGCTCTAATTACTATAAGTCTAGCACTTTAGTGAAGACGTATGGAGTTCTAATTATCCCGGTGCCAGACATAAGGAATTGAAATGTTCCTAACTGTGTAGACGAGGAATAAGTATTACTACTTAAATATAGAAGACCACATGAAAGGCCAAAGAAACGGAGGCATAAGAAATCAACTGAAACTCTGTCATCAAATACAAACTGATGTGGAAGATGCAGACCTGAGGGGTACAATAGACACATTTTTAATTTCCCCCCAAGAATAATTGAACATTGTGATTTTTAGGTATATAGAATGGTTCTCTTACAAATGTGTAACACCTTGAGTCTACACTCCGGATGTCATATGGTGCTCACGACCCTGAAGGGCCACAAGGTAACCCATGACTGGTACCTACGATAAACACTGAATAATAATACTAAAATAACGTGAAATATTAGGCTGAAATACAATAAGGTTTATAATCTGAATGCTGATAAATATATTATTGAAATAACATCAGAATTTGAATACTGGCTGAACTAGTCTAGTCTAAAAAACCTCTAACTAATCTTTCTGAATATGGAGTTGATGGGAAAAGCCCCCAACTAACTCTGACTACCGAAATACTGAAACTACTAAAATACTAAAATAAAAGCATATTCTCGATAGATAAGGACTCATTACTGAATCTGTTGCTCCTATCTGAATCTGTCTAAGAATGGTTGAGACCCTAAGCATCCGAACCTATGATATGAGACATCATAGCTCAAAGAGAAAGTATGTGTCAGTACGTGGAATATACTGGCATACTAAATGAGGTAAGGCTAAATGCAAGGGTACATATGCATAAACATCAACTGATTAAATGATATGAAGTAATTGAATAAGAGTACATGGATAACAGGAACTACTGTAAAATACTGAGTATGCATTATTGTGCATATACATATACATATTATATTTGAGATTTATTGAAACTGAATATTGAGTTTTGATAATTGATTAACTAGTATTTGAGATTACTGATAACTGAATTACTAATACTGAGTGGCTATTTTTGACAGTCCTGATCCTGTAGAACTAAACTGAGTTCTATACTAAGTTGGGTGACTGTGTCTAATAGTCCTGATTCAATAGAATTGAATTGAGTTCTATACTGAGTTGGATGACTATGTATGATAGTCCTGATTATGTATAACTGAACTGAGTTCTATACTGAATTTGAAACTAAAACTAAAACTATAGGAGTATTCATCTAACTGACATACCCCGATTATAAATTAGGTTGGGGTCTAACCTGTGACCCCAGTTGGAAGGGTGTTAGAACCTTGCCAAGGGATACTAACAATGGATGTGATTAACCCTATCTGGCAGGAAGACATTTTGTCAACCCTCACTAGCAGGAAAACTCATATGATATGTATCAGCCCTTATCTGGCAGGAAAATATCTCAACCTATGCTGCTATGTAGTTTTGTAATACATGGATTGCTACTAAGGGTCAAACCCTTCACTGACAGGAATGCCCCCATCTCTGGGTTTTCTCGATGCTGATTCCTACTCCCAACTGAATAAATGCTAAGCTAATTTCTAGACTGTACTAGGCTTAACTGAATTATTACTGATTGTGCTAATTGATTGAACTAGACTGAGTTCATCGAGTTCTATTAACTGACTGAATACACTAAATTTTGTAACTGACTGAGTACTACTTTAAGGGATATCACTGAGACTATTCTGTAGCTTCTGTAATTCAAGGTAAACAGCTAGATTTCAGGTATTGAATACCCCCAGGAATCAATAGCCGATGCGATAGCCAATGCGACGCATCGATATCGTATTGGCTCACTAGAATTTGCACTGAAGGCTGGTGAAAAGTTCTGGTATCGCTATGGGTGATGCGATGCATCGAGATCGTGTTGATCCACTATTTTGGACTCCCAAACATGCCTTAAACGATATCCAAAAAATTTTAAACTCATCCAAAGTGACCTATGGACACATTTGATCATGATTCAATCAAAGGATCGACATTTTATGGTCATAAGAGTCTCAAAATAAGATTTCCAATTATGAAGGCTAAAGATGATTCTAAGTATAAACAGTTCGCTGAAATTTCTAAGTTTGGAATCTCTTTTCATGCCCTAAAGGACTGAGTTAGCTAGGATTCTGTGGGGTCTTATAATATCTTCTCCTTAGGAATATTCATCCTCGAATGAGACTAACTAAGATGAGAATACTAATAGACTGAGTTTACATACTGATCATGCACAACTGAAGCATGATTACATGAGTGAAACTACTGATATACTGAGTTTTCATACTGAACATGTATAACTGAAGCATGACTGAATTTTGAAAACATGACACATGACTGATATTTTTCATGAAGGTATGCATGATATGAGAATGTTATGCAACTAGAACCGATATAGAGTTTGTAAAGGTAATCTGATCATGGGACTGAGAAATTTTAAGAAAAACTGTTACCTGGGACTGAGTATGAGTTTTTGGAGAAGAGGTGAGGATACTTGGCCCACATATTTGCTTTTACTTCCCATGTAGTTCCCTTAACAGAATGATTCTGCCAAAAAACTTCAACTAGAGGAACTTCTTTGTTTCTCAATCTGCGAACCTGATGATCAAGAATTTTGATTGGAACTTCTTCATAAGAGAGACTATTCTGAACATCTATACCCTCTATAGGGGTTACAACTGCTGCTTCATGCACTTCTTTAGCAAGGAGACATGAAACACTGGATGCACTGAAGCTAAGTCTGAAAGTAACTCAAGCTCGTAAGCTACCTTTTTGAAATGGTTGACAATTCAGTAAGGACCAATATATTGGGAACTAAGCTTCCCCTTCTTTCCAAACCTCTTTACTCCCTTTATAAAAGAGATTTTCAAATACACATAATCACCAATCTCAAACTCGATATCCTTTCTTCGCATATCTGCATATGATTTCCATCAGCTCTGAGCTATCTTAAGCTTTTCCCTGATCATCTGAACTTTAAATATCAAGTCAGGCCCTACCACGTGGCCTTACCCACTTCAAACCAATGGATGGTAGATCTATATCTCCTCCCAGAGAGCACCTCAAATGGAACCATCTAAATGCTGGAATAATAGCTGTTGTTATACGTAAACTCAATCAAAGGCAAGCGGTCATCCCAACTACCCTTAAAAATAATGGCACACACTCTTAGTATATTTTCTAGATTCTGAATGGTCCTTTCTACTTGACTATCTGTCTGAGGATAAAAGGTGGTGCTGAGGTGAACTTGGGTACCAATACCCTTTTGGAAGGCTTTCTAGAAATGTGAGGTAAACTGTGTACCTCTATCTAAAATGATGGACAATGGAACTTCATGCAATCTGACCAACTCTCTAACGTAGAGCTTGGCCTAATCCTCGACTGAATAAGAGGTATGAACTAGCAAGAAATGAGATGATTTGGTTATCCTATCTACAATGACCCAAATCAAATTATGTTAACAATGAGTACGGGCAAACCCATCACAAAATCCATGTTCACCTCCTCCTACTGATACGCCCAAATTATACCTCTCTTACGAGAGAGTAAGCGGTCATTGTAAAATATATAACCCAACTAGGTTGGGGTCAAATCTCATTTGTACCTCATTTGTTGGATCAAACCAATACTTCATTCCTAGTCCAACCACTTTAAAGTCACTCACATCCTTGCTTGCAAGTTCAACTAAACCAGAATGGTCTCCACAATAGACCTATCCTTAAAAGGTACATCTCGCTCATCTTCATAGAATACAAAAACAATCAAGAAGACACTCATCTCCTATTGTTGTTTCATAGACCGACATACTTCAAAACTAACTTCTTTCTTATTGAGCCTAAATTTTAGCTCATTCAGCTCCATGTCAACTAACACTCTCCCAGTTTCTAAGAATGGCCTACCCAAAATTATGGGTACTTCAAAGTCCACTCCACAATCAAGAATTACAAAGTCGGCAGAAAATATAAAATCTGTAACTTTTACAAGTATATCATGTAAAATCCTAATCGGCTTTTTTACCGATCTATCCACCATTAGAAGCCACATATTGGTGGGCGTAGGATCTACCAAACCCAGTTTCTTAAAAACCGCCAATGGCATAAGATTTATACTTACCCCAAGATCACAAAGGGCCTTTTCAAACTTCAGCAATCCAATCGTACATGGAACAGTAAATGCTCTCGGATCATCTATCTTCTGGACAATAGATCTTGTAGCAATAGCACTACAATGATGAAGATTGTCTACCATTTCATAGATCACAGTCCTTTTCTTTGTCAGCAGGTCTTTCATAAACTTAGCATATACGGGCATCTGTTTCAGTGCTTTAACTAAGGGCACATTCACTGTCAACTGCTTCAACATAGCCATGAATTTGCTAAACTTGCCATCATCATCTTTCTTCTTTAACCATTGTGGAAATGGTGGTGGTGGCCTTCGGATTTTAGTTGGAGAAACTTTTACCTCCTTTCTTATGCCTTGCTCTACATCACTAACATGCTTCAGCTTAGTTGGTTGTTCCCCTTCCGCACTCTTTTTTTTTGGAACCTCCCAACTCCACAAGCACCACTGAAGATTCATCAACCATCTCCCAATCCATTTTGACCGCATTAGTATGAGAGGATGCTTCTAATCTTGGACTAGATAACATCTTACCACTCCTAGTGGTAATGGCCATACATGATCCATCAGTCCTCGGATTCTGCACTGTATCACTTGGTAGAGTCCCATTCTATTTTTGGTAGAATATTGCGGATAATTGGCTCATCTGCTGCTCCAGTTGTTTAATAGTAATTGAGTACGAGTTTACTAGTTAACTCATAGAAGATATGTTATTCTTCATAGTAGTCACCCTAGAATTGGTCGCCTCAACTCCCTTTAATAGTTTCTCCATCATGTCCTCCATGGATATTTTGCCTGAACTGGTGGCAGCATTATCATGGCTTCCAGGAGGTACATACAGTACACTCATGTCACTTTTATTCTTCCAATCTCCTTGATGGCTCCAACCTTGGTTTCCTTGACCACCGGCCCAGAAACCCCCTTGGTTATGCAAGTAGTTAGCCTCTTCCTCGGTGTTTGATTCAGCTCCCTTGCCATGGGATCCCACAACTTTTACCTTTTCTATATTCCCTGATAGTAAATTTTTTGTGAGAAGATCCATTTGGGTTTTCATGTGAGCCATATCCTGATTATGCTCCTCTTCTCTCCTACGCTATTCTACTGCTATTACACTAGACCTAGTATTACTTGCTACCACAGAATCTTTGGTATGCCAAGCTCTACTTGTCTTAGTCATTCTTTATAACATATCCGCGCCTCAATAAAGGTGAGCTCCATAAAAGCTCCTCCTATAGTATTACCCATTATTGGCTTTGTAAGTGAGTTCAAAGATCTATAGAATATTTCTATCAAGTGTTTGTCAGTCATCTTATGGTTTAGGCATTGAGCCAACTTCTTTTTAAACCTCGCCAAAGTCTCATGCAAAGATTCACTGGCCAATTGCCTAAAGTTGTTGATCTCATCCCTTAACTGTAATATTTTGTAGGGCGGAACGAACCTTTCTAGGAAAGATCCTTTTAATTGCCTCCAGTTTGTTATAGAATCAGGAGTCAGCTCATTCAACCATATTATTGCCTCTCCAGACAGAGACAGTAGGATCCATCTTAGATGAATAATATTTTCTCCCACTCCAGGATTATCAAATGACTTAAAAATACTGATGAAATTCACCAAATGTAGATTTGGATCATCACCAGGCAATCCACTAAATAGTCCTTTCAGATTCAGTAGTTGGATCATAATACTAGTGATGTTGAATTTCACCCCAGGAGCTAATGGTGGTAGAATGATTGCCCCTGTAGATACAGTTCCATCTAAATCATACTCATCGTTGTCAATATCACACTTTTTATCTTGGCGGTCTGATCTTCCTCTAAATGGACGATTTCGATTTACAGGTGCAACTACCCCTGCTGCACGTCTTCTATTAGCCAGGTCAATTAAATCATCATCTCCTAGATCCTTTTCATCTAGATTAGGTACCCGACCTGGGTTATCTACATTCTGTAGGTTTAATTAAGCATTAGCCAAAGCGGCTAATCTTTAAGCTTTCTGTTGGTTAGCCATTCTTTCAATGAGATGAGGTTCAGGATTGAAGGATAATAATAGTTCTCCTGAACTTCTGGTTGATGGAATAAAAAACAATGATCCTATAACGAACAAAAACAACATATAAATGTAAAATTAAGAAACTTGACTGATAGTCAATTAACACATATAAACTCAATCGACAACCGTATTCCTCGGCAACGACGCCAAAGTTTGATATGCCCAAATTGCACCTCTCTTATGAGAGAGTAAGTAGTCGTTGTCAAATATATAACCCAACTAGGTTGGGTTCGAATCCCACAGGGAATATGGTGCTAATTAAGTTGTGTGCAGATTAGTTGACTAATAATCGTTCATTTTCATAAAATAAATAGGGGGATTTGATTTAGTTCACAAATTAATGGTTTCAGTTTAACAAGATGAAATATGTGTAGTAGTATTCGAATTCAGAGAAATAGCAATCTAGGGTTATGTCCACCTTGTAGTTTTCAATACTTTCTAACTATGGGCTTTATGAATTCATACATGCATCATGCTTACAGAGAAACGTGTTGTATTTAATAACATAATCCTAGTGTTTCTCAACCATCAAGGACTAATTCACTTTAGTTCACTTGAATCAAAAGTGTTTACCAAAAACAATACAAAATCTACAAGTAGTTAATCCTGCTAAGGCATTAACTTATGAAATAGGGGTTGGTAATCCTATTTTCTTATCACTACTCTCTTTTCTGAACATCAACCTTTGTTTTGAACAAGTTGCGTTTTAAGGCATATCCTCTATGTTTGCAACCACGAAAATTCAAGATAAGCGAAGAGAGTATGATATAAACAAATCAATGCATAATGAATTCAAAACCCAAAGTGAGAGATTGTATGCTACAAGGCTTCCATAACCCTAACTAATAAACTTAGCTACTCATGAATAAAACGAAAATCACAATAGAAATATTCATCATACCAAAAACTAGAAGAAGATCTTGGTGTGTGAATAGGGAAAACAAGATAAAAATGTTTTTTCTCTCTCTCCTCAAGCTACACCACCACTCTCCCTCTTCAAAAACTAATACAGAATAATTCCATTCATGAATAAAAATTCAGCATTAAGCCTTTTAATAATCTTTTCTCTCATAATTGCCTTCTAAGTCCCTGAACTAATTATAAATGATAAACTAGTCTTGGACATAGTTTCTAGGCACCACATTTGGTCCAGACTGCTACTCTCTCTTATGTCATATGTCATCCGCATTCCATAGTCCTATTATGTCTTCATCTACCTCATTAATACCTGAAAGTATTCTAATCACATCGGTTACCTCAATTACATAGAAGTAGAGTAAAAACATAAGAAACTAGGCACTTTGTTCTCTAAACTTAGCTAAAATATGGATAATTTATGGTGCTTAGGCGTATAAATACACCCAAGATCACCCACTTCCAAGTTGGAATACTAAACTCCTACATAGCTCCACTAGGCTTCTGATGCTCAATCATAACCTGTTGACATGTCGAGCATTTAGCTATAAACTTTGCAATGTCTCTCTTCATCCCACTCAATCAATTAACTTCCCTTAAGTCGCGGTACATCTTGGTGGCCCCGAGTTAATCGAGTAGTGCACCATGTGCTTCGGTAAGAATCCGCTATCTCACACTATCCACACATGGCACACATAGTCTACCTTGGCAGTGTAACACTCCATCTCCCCCTCGGGAGAAAACCTCTACTTTCTAATCTCTGACTAACTCTTTTAGTTTAACTAGACTGGGATCTCTGTTCTACTTTTCTTTTACTTCAAAAACTATAGATAATTTTGAACTATTCTGCACCCATATGCTACCCTCTGCTGATTCAAACAAGCGGACACCTAGTCGGGCAAGCTAATGAACTTCTAAACTAACTTCTTCTTACCATCCTCTGATAACGCTCAACTTACACCTCAAATTAGTGTAAGGCGGTCGTCGTCAATATATTTACCCAACTTTGGAGTCGGGTTCGAATCCACAGGGAATAATGTGAGTGGCGATTAAGCTAATTTAAAGATATAGCTACATTTCAATTCAAATAAATAGTACAAAAATATAAATTAAGATGGGGGTTTTGAAAGTATCAAGCAATGTTGTCACTTCAATATTAATGTTTGTAATCAATATAAATGGGAAACCAGAGCTATGTTCACCAAGGGTTTTGGGAATCGACAGATACTAGGTAATGCTAGAGATTCTCAGAATGATTAGAACAGTAGAATATCCATGATGATTATACTATCTGACTTATCTCTCGACCTCACCATACAATTTATTATCTAATTCTCTCGAACTTATATAACTTATCTATTTCCAATAGGATGTTATCTCAGGTAGATTAATCTAGTTACGGCATTAACCCTTAAACAGAAGGTTGGTAGCTTCCGAGTCCCTGTTGATAATTCACGTCCTCTAGTCTATTTCTTTGTTAGAAGCAAATAAAACCTAAGGCATAACCTAATGTTTTCAACCACTAGTTTTCAGTTAAAATAACAAAATTTCAAGATATTCCCCTACTCTTTGAATCCGTTAAACACCTAGTATCATATCAAACCCTAATCCATGGATCCCATAGCCCCGACTAATAGAATTATCCACTCATGATTTGATGAATGAAATCACAAGCTGAATTCATAATGATAAGGATAACTTACAATTAGATGGAAAACAACAAGTAGTTTCTTCGATTGAATCACAAGGTAGAAACCCAAAAATAGTTGATAAAAACAAGAAGAATAATTGATGTAAGAGAGCAATGTTACGTGCCTCTCTTCCCTCCAAAATTTTTGTTCTGAATAATAAAAGCTTCCTCCTTTTAAAAACCCTAAAAACTACTATTTATACTAAAGCCTAATTAAGGAAATAAAATAACAAAATCACAGCTGGGCTCGGATTTAGGTGACGCCATATTAGTGTTGGTCGTTAGGCTTCTGACGGCGTCTCAGATATGCCATCAGAAGTCATGCCATATTGACCTGTTCTACCTTACTCTGACAATGTCCTATGATGGCTTACCATACTTGTGATGGCGTATAGGAAATGTCGTCAGACCTTCAGCTTATTTCACCATGTTCTACCTCACTCTGACGGTATATTCTGATGGCTTACCATACTTGTGATGACATATTGAGAATGTCGTCACTCTCATCCAACAACTCTTCTCTACTGTTCTTCCTGATGCCTTTTTCTGGTAGCTTACCATATCTCTAACGGCTTACAAGAAATACCGTCAGACTCATATCAGCTTACTTGTACTAGATTTTACTTATTTTGTTCATCTTTCCAATGTTTTCCTCCCATCCTTGCTACAACTGCAATATCACAAGAAAAAGATCAAAAACAACCAAAAGTTTCTTAAGACTTCATAATTATTGAGTGTTAAAAGCCTCAAATGTGTTAGCATCTGCTCACACATCATCCTCTGCATGAGTAACACTACCCATATACATCCTACTGAGAGCATCAACCACTACATTGGCCTTGCCCAAATAATATTGAATACTTATGTCTTAGTCTTTCAACAACTCTAACTACCTTCTTTGACCAGGTTCAGGTCTTTATGAGAAAACACATACTGTAGGATTTTATGGTCTGTGAACATATCGACATGCACCCCACACAAATAATGCCTATAAATCTTTAAGGTAAACACTATAGATATTAATTCTAGATCATGAGTGGGATAGTTATTTTTATGTAGTTTAAGCTATCCAGAGGAATAGGCTATGACCTTACCCCTCTGCATCAAAACACACCCCAAACCAACTCTAGAAGCATCATAATATATCACAAACCTATCTGAATAATCTGGTAAATTCAAAACTAGGGTTATGGCAAGTTGAGTTTTTAACTCCTGAAAACTCTTCTCACAAGAATCTGACCACTGGAACTTGACTTTTTTCTGAGTCAATCTGTACATGGGGGACGCAATAGATGAAAATCCCTTAATAAATCATCAGTAATAGCTAACCAAACCTAAGAAACTCCTGATATCTAATGGAGAGATAGGTCTAGGCTAATTTCTCACTGCTTTAGTCTTTTGAGGGTCAACTCTAATTCCATCACCGAAAATGATATGACCAAGTAAATCTACTAACCTTATCCAAAATTTACATTTACTGAATTTAGTAAACAACTGATGGACTCTGAGGGTCTGTAGCACTATTCTAAGATGGTTTGCATGATCATGTTTACTACAGAAGTAGACAAGAATGTCATCAATGAAGACTATGATGAATATGTCCAAGTACTACTTAAACACATGGTTTATCAAGTCCATGAAAGCTACTAGGGCATTGGTAAGACTAAATAACATAACTAGTAATTCAAAGTGACCATATCGAGTTGTGAAAGCTATTTTCAGAATGTTACATTCTCTGAATCTGAGCTGATGATAGCCTGATCTGAGGTCTATCTTAGAAAAGTAACTATCACTTTGAAGTTGGTCAAACAAGTCATCGATTATAGAAAATGGATACTTGTTCTTGATCGTGACTTTGTTCAACTGATGGTAGTCTATATACATTCTGAGAGAACCATCTTTCTTATGCATGGATAAGACTGGTGCACCCTATGGGTAAATGCTGGGTTTGATAAATCCCTTATTTAGGAGATCCTTCAACTGCTCTTTCAATTCTTTGAGTTTTACTGGAGCCATTTTGTATGGTGGAATAGAGATAGGCTGAGTATCAGGAAGAAGGTCTATTCCAAAGTCAATTTCCCTCTCAGAAGAAACTTCAAGAAGATCTTTGGGAAACATATCTAGAAATTCACATGCTACTGGAACTAACTCAAGACTAGGAGTCTCAGAACTAGAATCCTTAACTCAAACAAGATGGTAGACATACCCCATAGATATCATTTTTCTCACCCTTAGGTAAGAAACAAGCTGACCCCTAAGTGCTGAAGTACTACCCTTCCATTCTAGGATAGGTTCATTTGGAAACTAAAAATAGACAATTCTGTTTTTACACAGTCAACTAAAGCATTAAATAAATGGAGCCAATCCATGTCGAGAATGATTTCAAAATCTATCATCTCTAACTCTACTCAGTCTGCTAAAGTAACTTTCTAAGATACCATAACCGAATAGTTTCTGTATACCCGTTGGGCTATGATAGATTTACCCACAGGGGTAGAGACTGAGAAGGACTCTACTAGGATTTTAGGACCGAATAATTCCTGTATACACAGTGACCATATTAGGAGAACTTTCCTAATCCTATCGATACTAAAGTGAATAGAGTCTGTTTAGGCATTGCCCACTGGTGGCACTATAAGTGACACGTTGCTTATTCAGGCGATCGGACTTAATTGGGGACCAATTATACTGACTCTGCAAACCCACCTGAGGAATTTCTCTAACCTTATAGCCTGGCTTGCCATATTCAAAACTCACATCACTGCCAACTCTGCAGATACCCTAGTGGTTTCTGCCACACTTTTAGCAAAGAGGATTTGTTCGGGCACTACTAACACTACCCTAGGGTTTAGGGCCTGGTGCCCTATCTTTATTGCCATCTCTAAATTTCATCACTAGAGCACTGGCTAAGGATGGAGCTGGAATTAAAGATTTTAGGTGGAACTGAGAACGATTTTCGCCCTCTGACTTAGGCTGAGTAAAGTTGTTGCTACCTGTTCTAGATCTGTTATTCTCCCTCTCCTTCTTCTTATTCTTTGCCCCCTCTATCTTATGTTCATGGACCATAAGCCTGGATATGTCCATCTTCTTAATTAGCATTGCAATCTTACACTCTTTGACCATACTGCTAGATACATTCGATACGAAACTACTTATCTTAGATCTGCTATCTGCTACCACATGAGGGACATATCTGATTTACTGAGTAAACTTGAGGGAATACTATTTCACTGTCATGTTGCCCTATTTTAGATTAATAAACTCCAAAACCTTACCTTTCCTCAACTCCAATAGGAAGAAGCTATCAAGGAAAGCAGTAGCAAACTCCTACCTTTCTATGGGCCTACATCAGCACCCCTATCTACCTTTCACTACTTAAACCATGTGTGAGCCACATCCTACAGTTGATATGTAGCTAACTCGGTTCTTTTACTGGAAGTCACCCCCATGATATCTATAACTTTTTGTAGCATGTCAAGGATTTCCTACGAGTTTTTCTCAGACTGAGACCCAGTAAATAATGGAGGATTTATTTGGCTGAAGTCTTAAATTCTAGATGCAGTAGTATTGGCCACTGGGTTCTCTTGAACAGGAGTTGTGTGTTCATTTTGGGCTACGACAGAATAAGCCAAAGTGGTTAAAGCTGCTCTGAATTCTGTGTAGGAGACATGCTCGTCCAAGGGATCTGCCTGAACGGGTGGAGGTGCTGTCCGATTTTTAGTTCTTATTTTTCTAGTCTTTTTTGGAGGTATATTCTATAAATAGAAGGAAACATTGGATTATACAGAGAGTTTAACTTGAGCTCATACTCACTCACATGATATGAACACTAAAAAAAGGGAAATTTTTCCTAAAAATGCCTCATAGCCTCTTGTCCATAAGTGTGGCGTGCTAAACACCCATGTACAAGACTTTAATAGACATGGATTTTAGACTTCATAAGGCTCTGTTGAACCTTAGGATCTGATATCAAGTTTTTAATTCCTCGAGTCTGCACCCTAGACGTCACACGGTGCTTACGATTCTGAAGGACTACAAGCTAACCCATGACTAGTACTTGCTGTGAACACTGAATAATAATACTAAAATAATGCAGAAGATTAGGCTGAAATGCCATAAGTTTCATAATCTGAATACTGATAAATATAGTACTGAAATAATATCTAAGACTGAATATTGGTTGAACTAGTCTAGTCTGAAAAGCCTCTAACTGATCTGTTTGAATATAGAGTTGATGGGTTAAGCCCTCAACTAACTCTAACTACTGAAATACTAAAACTACTAAAATACTAAAATAAAAGCATATCCTTAATAGATGAGGAATGACTACTGAATCTGCTACTGCTATCTGAATCTGTCTAAGTTCGATCAGGACCCTAAGTGTCTGAACCTATAATATAAGGCATCATAGCGCAAAGAGAAAGTATGCGTCAGTACGTAGATTGTACTGGTATACTAAATAAGGTAAGGCTGAATGTAAGGGTTCAAATGCATAAACAGTAATTGTCTGAATGATATGAAGTAACTAAACAAGAGTACATAGATAACTAGAACTACTATAAAATACTGAGTATGCATTACTATGCATATACATATACATACTGTATTTGAGCTTTTACTAAAACTAAGTACTAAGTTCTGATAACTGAGTAACTGGTATCTGAGATTACTAATTACTGAATTACTAATACTGAGTAATTTTTTCTGACAGTCCTGATCCTGTAGAACTAAACTGAGTTCTATACTGAGCTGGGTGATTGTGTCTGCCAGTCCTGATTCTGTAGAACTGAACTGAATTTTATATTAAGTTTGTAACTAAAACTAAAACTGTAGGAGTGTTCATCTAACTGATGTACTGCATTTATAAACTGAGTTAGGGTCCAAGCTATGACCCTTGTTGGAAAGGTGGTAGCACCTTTCCAAGGAATACTAAGAATGGTTGTGAGTTTACCCTATCTGGCAGGAAGATATTCAACCCTCACTGGTAGGAAAACTTGTACAAAATATATCAACCCTTATTTGGTAGGAAGATATCTCAACCTACGGTATCTACGTAGTTCTGTAACATAAGGATTAGTACTAAAGGTCAAACCTTTCACAGACAGGAATGGCCCCATCCCTGGATTCGCTCGATGCTGATTCATACTCCCAACTGAATAGACGCTGAAATGATTTCTAGACTATAGTAGGCTTAACTGAACTATTATTGATCATTTTAACTGACTGAACTGGACTGAGTTCACTGAGTTCTGCTAACTGACTGAATACACTGAGTTATAACTGACTGAGTACTACTATATGGTACATCACTGAGTCTATTCTATAGCTACTATAATTCTAGGTAAACAGCTAGATTTCAGGTATTAAATACCCCCAGGAATTGATAGCATTAAAAGTAAAACATGGCACGGTTATAATTGCACAATAATAGTAGTTTGTTAATAATGCTTCCATTTAGACATTTTGTCAAACGCATGAGAGGCATGAATTTGTGCACATACTATTATGTCATGATTTCACCCTTCAACTTACGTGAATATTTTATCAAATACTTGAGGACTTAATTTATGCACATAATAATAATCAACATGCAAGCATCATGGTCACAATCTCAACTCATAATTTCAAGGGCTTTTAACATAAATTCATATAACCCTACATACATGTTAGTTACTTCACATGAAACTTGTAATAAATCGTGAATTAAAACCTAATTAACATCATAATCATGAATAAAATCAAATTCAACATGAAATTCATAAAGCAGTTAACTTGTAGTTTTAAAATAGGTTCTTGAACCCGAAGGGTGGAAGGAAATCCAAAGATGAACACCTAACATACCTTGATTTTTAATTCTCTAAAAGTTGTGGTGAATTTCTTGGGACTTGAATCTTGAATTTGATGGGTTAGGGTTTCTTCTTGAGAGAATTTGTGAATAATTAGTGAATTTTACCTTTATAAAGTCTTAATCTGGTGTTTTGGGGCTGATATAAGGTGGGAAAATGACCCAAATATCCCTTTACATGCAGACTTTTAATTACTGAAATCGTGCCCAGTGATGTGCAGACTGACGCGCTGCATCAATGGATGACACGATAACCAATGAAATGCATCGATATCATATTAGCTCACTGGAATTTGCACTGAAGGCTGGTGTAAAGTTCTGGTCGATGCGATGTATCAAGATCACATCGATCCACTGTTTTGGACTCCCAAACATACCTTAAATGACATCTGAAAAATCCAAAACTCACCCGAAGTGACATATGGACACACCTGATCATGATTTAATCCAAGAATTGATATTTTAAGGTCATAAGAGTTGCAAAATAGGATCGCCAAATTATGAAGGATAAAAATGATTTTAAGTATAAACACTTGGCTGAAATTTCTAAGTTTGGAACCTCTTTTCATGCCCTAATGGATTGAGTTAAGCTAGGATTCTGCGGGGTCTTACAAAATGTGTCATCATCAATTTCATTTTCATTAATTTGATTACTATTAAATCTTCTTTAATCGTTATGTCATGTAATTACTATAACACCTTCTATGTTAGTTTTATTAATTTAACTTCTTATTTGCATTTTTGTAGTTTTCAATTTCATTTAAAGAATGTTGGATTGTTATGTACGATTAATTTATGCTATATTACCTATTTGCACGCTTAATCACCTATTTGACTTATCAGTATAACAACAACAATAACGAAAACCCAGTATATTCCCACAAAGTAGGGTCTGGGGAGGGTAGAGTGTACGCAGTCTATACCACTACCCCTAAAGAGGTAGAGAGGTTGTTTCCGATAGACCCCCAATATTTGACTGATCAGTATTTGTAAATAAATATGTGTTGTATTATGTTTAATTCAACCAAGTTAAAAATGCCATATCCATCACTAATATAATGTTTATGTTTGTGAAATTATGTATATGATGCGGTAAAAACTTAAATTGATGTTCATCACAATGTATGTGATGCATATGTTATGTATAAGATACAAAATATGTTCAAATCCATGTATTTCACAATATATGTGATGCATATATTATATATATGATATAATGTGATTTTCTATGCACTAAGCATTTGCACACATTGTAATGTATCTGATAAAACTGTTGTGTATCTGATACATTATCAAATGAGATTTACTTGTATCGAACATGATTAACATGTTATGCTAACTTAGCACACAAAGAATTTAGAATCGTATTAAAAAGGACATATTTAATTTTGAGTGATATGTATGAGTTTGAAAAAATGTGTTTTATTTAATATTAAATTCATAGGATTATTGAAGGATATACATTAATAGTGTAAACGTGTCAATGTGTCAGATACATTGTATTGTATTTGATATATGAACCCACTTTCACTTACACGTATTGAACATACTTTATATGTTATAATGTTAAATTAGTAGACAGAATTGTTATTGACATAATGGACAAAAAAAATAGAAACATCACTGACTTTGATAAAAAAACATTAAAGTCAATTTGTCCATAACCCAAAACAAATATGTTCACAATGCATCTAAACAAACATGTCTTAACTATTCTTACGCAAACACAACTTTAACTAAATCCTTCTAAAAAAAGTTAACTTTCAAAATATTCTAAACTAATAATTTCTGATTCATCGAGAAGTGAAACATAACTTGGCTTTGGTCTTGGAGGATTATCGTTGTTATTAATATCTTTCTTAGCTTTGACCACTCCATAATTTCATAATAAAGCAACATATCTCAAGCATTGTATTTATGCTTCAAAACAAGCAGAAAAAACTAACATTCCTTTACTTAAATACTCCACATATATGGCTACAAACATGCCACAACCCCTAAATAGCATAAATACCTTGAGTTCATCAATTTTTTCTAGCAATACATAGTGTTATAAATTTATATGCTATAGATATACAAAAGTAAAGTGAGTCTTACAGACTACTACTTACTTATTGTGCAATGTTTTCCGCATACTCAACATCAAATGGATGTTAGTTCACTATCTATTTGTGTTGTCCCATTTTATCCTATACGCTTTCAGATTTGTCCGATCATTATGTCCAGTTTATTTCAGAAATTTAGTGTTAGCCAAGTAAGTGGGCAATATCACTTCCAATTTATGAATCTTAGGTGATGACTTCCTATTTCCTTAAGTGGATAATGATTCATAAGCCTAAATATGTCTTTCTTTCAGTAAAATAGCATCCAACATGCAATAAAACTCTTTATCATAATTAACCTGTATGTACACCTCATCAATCATATGCCAAAATATTTTAGCAAGGATGTTGTCTTTGATAATGTTTGTTATTGATTCCTTATGTATGGCAACAACACATGACTGCACATAGCCTTTTTATGGGAAAATAACCTTATAAGAAACATTTGGATAGTATCTAAGATATTTCTATTCAATGTAATTTTTAACAAGCAATTGCCAGTTGTGTATTTATATTGTTGACCGAATTTCTACTTCGAACTTATGTGAAGGTGGTAGAAGATGACATCAATATGTCGGACTATTTAAAAAATAGCAAAATTTTATGTTGTACCTAAAATATTATTTGTATTAGTTATGAATATACAACGACTGATCAATATTTAAATTACCAGATAAATCACTAATCATTCTTTATACATACATTGCTATGTATATAGGCTGAATAACAAATAAATTGAAACCTTTTAAGGACACCTTCTACATAAATGATATGTACTAGATAATATAGGAAGTCTATGAACATATTCTAATACAACACCATACACAAGTCAATGTATAGGGGTTGTATTACCATTTACTTAACAATTTTAAATTGCTCATATTTCTAAATACATAAGATTAATAATCATGTTTTAAAAGTAGCAGCTTGCTATGTATATTTACTAAGTCAAAAATAGACACAGATCAGTAAAATCATATTAGTATGTAACAATATCTATTTATTTCATATACATACTAATCATTCCATATACATTGTTAATCATTCCATATACATATATTACTGTGTATATGAGTTGAATAACAAAGAAATCAAAACCTTTTAAGTCCACCTTTTACATAAATATGATATGTATTAGATTATATGTAATACCCCATATTTTCTAGCTCAGTTTAGCTCTCAGTACATGGGTATATCTATATAAAATTTTCAAAATATTCAATATTTTTAAGTTTAGGACCTTCTAATGTGTAAGAAATTGAATTAGATTTCCAACGATATAAAATTCACCCAAATCCAATATTCGGGTGAGAAGTTATGATATTTTTGTAAAACAGTGTGACAAATTCACAAGCACCATGTCGCGGTGATAGGCAAAATGACATTCGTCGATTTCCAGTTGACCACCATAATTCCAGTGCATCTCAGTGTAGTTCTAGTGCCCAATTGGCTTTTCCAGTTTGTTAGCGCGATAACGGTGCATCGCACCATAGTGCCATTTCCCAATTATCTCTTTCCATTGTGACTCCATGATTCCACCGCATCGTGCCAAGAGCTAAATCATATTTAGTGGGGTAACGCAATTGTACCACACCGCGCGAAGGGTTTAGTTACCACATTTCCATTTTCCAGTGGCCTGAGGTGATTGTACTATGTCACGCCAAGTGCCAAAATCAGAATTTTTAAGTCAGTTGAGAGTTTTTAATTCCAAGGGCTTTTAAGTCCTTTTCCCTCACCCCAGTTAGCCTAAACACAAAACTAATCCTTAAAAGAGATCTAATTGCTCATTATTTCACAAGTTACTCTATAACAAATAAATCCTCTTTTAAGAACAAGAACCCTAGCCTTCAATTCAAGATCAAATCTCAAGGACAGGGATGGCAACTTCCCTATTAGATAGACAAAGTTGTTAGTAGCAGTCCCTGAACTCCAAAACTACGTAGCTAACATAGGATATGAGGAGTCACCTATCAAATTAGGCTTGACTACCTCACAGGGGTCACCCATCTATTTAGGCTTGACACCTTTAGTCATTCAGGACAATACATCAGTATAGTGGATCCACACGGCTAGTGTTAGTACCCGTGGCATGGTACTAACACCCTTCTAACTAGGTTTAAAGGTTGGATCCCAAACTTGCTCATTGGGTCATGTCGGTTAGATGATAGCTCCCATAGTCTTAGTCCAGTAATTTAGTTTCAGTTGCTTGACCATAGCATACAGATATCTGTGATTCAGTTATCGGATTTCAGTATTTTAGTATTTATAGATTATACTTAGAACATGTTATATGCTTGGTCATGTATCCTCGTACTTATAGATTTCATGCATCATTAATACTTATGGATTTTATATATTTTTAGTACATACAGATTTCATGCACTCTATTCAGTACTTCATGGTGTATACATATATTCAGATAATTAATATTCATGTTTACAAAACTATGCATATCATCCTAAGGTTTTAAGGTGTCCTAGGAAATCTAAAAGCCATGTAAAGTAGAGTCTTGTGCATGGGTGTGAAGCGCGCCATAATTTCGGACAAGAGGCTGGGAGATATTTTGGAAAATTTTCCTTTCTTTAAGTATTCATGTTGTGCTAGTGGGTATAGTGATCATGTTAAAATCTCTATCAAATTCATTCTTCCTTTCATTTACAGAACATGCCTCTCAGAAAGACAAACGGAAGAAGAAATGTAAATCACCCAGCACCTCATCTCATTAAGGAAGATCCCCTGAATGAGCACATTTCTCATACAGAGTTTAGAGCTATATTCACTACTCTTGCCTAATCTATATCAGCTATGAATGCACATCTAGCCGCTATTCTTGCCAACCTAGTGGCCAATACTGCCGCAGCTAAAATTCAGGACTTCACCTAAATAAACCTTCTTTTCTTTTTGAAATCTAAGTCTGAAAAGGATCCATAGGAATTATTAGATATGGTGAAAAAGGTAACAAACATTATGGGGGTAAATTCTAGTGAGAGTGTTGAATTCGCTGCTTACCAATTGCAAGATGTATCCCATACATGGTTTAAGCAGTGGAAGGCAAATAGAGGCACAAATACAGGGCTTGTAGAATGGGAAGAGTTCTCTATTGCGTTCTTTGATAGGTTATTCCCACTAGAGTTGAGGGAGGCCAAAGTGTTAGAGTTCATTAACTTGAAGCAGGGCAACATAACAGTAAGATATTATTCTCTCAAGTTTACTAAGTTAGCCAGACATACCCCTCATGTGGTAGCTGATTGCAGATCTAAGATGAGTAAGTTTGTGTTTAGTATATCTGACAGCGTTGTTAAGAAGTGTAGAACCGAAATGCTAATTAAGGAGATGGAATTGTCTAGGTTGATGGTCCATGCTTAATAGATTGAGGATCATAAGGCTAAGAAGTGAGAAAGAGAGAGAACAAGAGAGCTAGAACGGGTAGTTTTAATTTCAGTCAGCCAAGGTCACTAGGTGGTAACCGTCCTCAGTTTTATCAGAAATCCTTAGTCCCAGCTCCATCTTCAGCCAGTTCCCCAACACCCAAGTATAGGAACAATTTTAGGGATAGGGCACCAGGATCTAAGTCCAAAGATAGTGTTAACAACACTCGTACAAATCCTATTTGCCAGAAATATGGCAGAAACCATCATGGTGAGTGTAGAGTTGGTAGTGATGTGTACTTTAGTATGGTAAGACAGGCCATCAGATTAGGGAGTGTCGGGTAGTTGCTCAGAAAGGTAGGGATTTACGCCAACAGGGCCAGACCCATCAGCCATCCTCAGCAAGGTACCGCTTCCAGTGTTACCAGTGGTTAGCGTCCAAATAGATTGTGTACTCTTCAGTCCCGACAAGATCAATAAAATTCTCCTGACATAGTTACTGGTACGTTGTAAGTCTTTCATTTACATATTTATGCTTTATTAGACCCGGGATCTTCCTCTTTTTGTAACTGCTTATATAGCTGTCCCCTTCAGAGATAGTCCCAAAATCATAGTAGAGCCCTTTTCAGTATCTATCCCAGTAGGTGTTTCCCTTGTGGCCCAGCGGGTATACAGGAACTGCCTGGTTACAGTGTCTCAAAAAGTCACCTCAGTTGATCTTGTGAAGTTAAAGATGACTGATTTGGATGTAATTCTCGACATGGATTGGCTCCATTCATGCTATGCTTCAGTTGATTGCAAAAATAGAGTTGTTCATTTTCAGTTTCCAAATAAACTAGTCCTTGAATGGAGGGGTAGTGCTACAGCGCTTAGATTTTAATTTATTTCGTACCTTAGGGAAAGGAAAATGATATCCAAGGGATGTATCTACCATCTTATTTGAGTCAGAGAATCTAGTTCAAAGACTCCTAGCCTTGAGTCAGTTCCAATAGTAAATGAATTCTTAGATTTGTTTCTCAAAGATCTTCTTGGAGTTCCTCCCGAGAGGGAAATTGGTTTTAGAATAGACCTTCTCTGAACACTCAGCTTATTTCTATTTTGCCATACAGAATGGCTCCAACCAAACTCTAAGAGTTAAAAGAATATTTAAAATACCTTTTAGACAAGGGGTTCATCAGACCCAGTATCTCCCCGTGGAGCGCACCAGTCCTATTCATGCATAAGAAAGACGGTTCTCTCATAATGTGTATTGACTACCATTAATTGAACAAAGTCATAGTCAAGAATAAGTATCCACTTCCTAGAATTGATGACTTGTTTGACCAACTTTAGGGTACCAGTTACTTTTCTAAGATAGACCTCAGATCAGGCTATCATCAGCTTAGAGTCAGAGAATGTGACATTTCAAAAACAGATTTTAGACTTGGTATGGTCACTTCAAATTCCTAATTATGTCATTTTGTCTCACCAATGCCCCAACAACCTTCATGGAATTAATGAACCGAGTGTTCAAGCAGTACTTGGACATGTTCGTCACATTCTTTATAGATAACATCCTTGCCTACTCCCGTACTAAAAATGATCATGCAGATCATGTTAGAATAGTGTTGCAAACTATTAGAGCCCATTAGTTGTTCTCTAAATTCAGTAAGTGAAAATTTTGGCTAAGATAAGTAGCTTTCCTTGGTTATTGTTTTTGACGATGGCATTAGAGTTGATCCTCAGAAGACTGAGGCAATGAGAAACTGGCCTAGTCCCATTTCTCCATTAGATATCAGGAGTTTCTTGGGTTTAGATGGATATTACCACTGATTTGTTGAAGGGTTTTTGTCTATTGCATCCCCTATGTCCATATTGATTCATAAGAAAGTCAAGATTCAGTGGCCAGATTCTTGTGAGAAGAGTTTTCAGGAGTTGAAGACTCGACTCACCTCAACCCTAGTTTTGACCTTTCTAGATGGTTTAGATGGGTTTGTTGTGTACTGTGATGCATCCAGAAGGGGTTTGGGTTGTGTCCTAATACAGAGAGGTAAGGTCATAGCCTATGCCTCTAGATAGCTTAAGCCCCATGAGAAGAATTACCCTATCCATGATCTTGAATTAGCAGCTGTAGTGTTTGCCTTAAGGATTTGGAGGTACTATTTTATGGAGTAATGTAGATGTGTTCACAGGTCACAAAAGCTTGTAGTATGTGTTATCTCAGAAAGATTTGAATTTGTATTAGAAAAGGTGGTTAGATTTGTTGAAAGATTATGATATGAGTGTTCAATATCATCCAGGTAAGGCCAATATAGTGGCGGATGCTCTCAGTAGATTATCTATAGGTAGTGTTACTCACATTGAGGATGATAAAAAGAAGCTAGTTTAGAAAGTTCATCAACTTGCCAGGTTAGGTGTCTGCTTAGTTGATTCAACAGAGGGAAGTGTAAGGTGTAGAATAGTTCAAAATTATCTCTAGTTTTCGAAGTGAAGGAAAAGCAAGACAGAGATTCCAGTCTAGTTAAGTTGAAAGAGTTTGTTAGAGATCAAAAAGTAGAGGTTTTCTCCCAAGAGGGAGATAATGTGTTGCATTGCCAGGGTAGACAGTGTGTGCCAGGTGTATACAACTTGAGGTAGAAAATTCTTATAGAAGCGCATGGTGCACTTACTCAATTCATCTAGGGGCCACTAATATGTACCGTGATTTATGAGAGATCTATTGTTGGAGTGGGATAAAGAGAGATATTGCAGAGTTTGTAGCTAAGTGCTCTACATGTCAGCAGGTTAAGATTAAGCATCAGAAGCCTAGTGGGTCCATGCAGGAGTTCAGTATTCCCACATGGAAATTGGAAGAAGTAAACATGGACTTTGTGAAAGGATTGCCTCATACCATCTATCAACATGATTCTATCTGGGTCATTGTAGACAGGATGACCAAATCAACTCATTTCTTGCCAGTCCATACTTCTTATTCAGCCAAGGACTATGCCAAGCTCTACCTCAGAGAGTTGGTTAGGTTGGATGGTGTTCCGCTATCTATCATTTCAAACAGAGGTACTCAGTTTATCTCTTACTTTTGGAAAGATTTTCAGAAGGGTCTTGGTACCCAAGTTCATCTCAGTACCATGTTTCACCCTTAGATAGATGGTCCAGTAGAAAGGACTATTCAGACTCTAGAAGATATATTGAGAGCATGTGTAGTTAACTTTAAGGAAAGTTGGGATAATCACTTTTCTTTGATGAAATTTGCATATAATAACAGCTATCATTCTAGTATCCAGATGGCTCCGTTTGAGGCTCTTTATGGGAGGAGATGTAGATCTCTGATTGGTTGGTTTGAAGTAGTTAAGACTGTTGTTTTAGGGCCTGACTTAGTGTTTGATGCCTTAGAGAAGGTTCAGTTGATTAGGGAAATACCTAAGCCAGCCTAGAGTAGACAAAAATCATATGCAGATGTGAGGAGAAAGGATCTGAGTTTGAGATTAGCGACTTTGTATACCTAAAGATCTCTCTCATGAAAGGAGTGAAAAGGTTTGGTAAGAAGGGGAAGCTTAGTCCCTGATTTATCGGTTCTTACAAAATTCTCAGTCATTTCAGAAAGGTAGCTTACGAGCTTTAGTTGCCTTTCGATCTAGCTTCAGTGCATCTAGTATTCCAGCTCTCCTTGCTAAAGAAATACTTTAGAGGCCCATAAATTGTAGTTTCCTTAGAGGATGTAAATATTCAGAGTGATCTCTCTTTCAAAGAGATCCCAGTCCAAATCCTCAATCATTGGATTTACAGACTGAGGAACAAAGAAGTTCCCTTGGTCAAAGTTCTTTAGCGAAACTAGTTCATTGAGGGAGCTACTTGGGAAGCAGAAGAAGATATGCGGACCAAGTATCCTCACCTCTTATCCGAAAACTTAGATTCAGCTTAAGGTAATAGTCCTCCTTAGATTTACTTAGTCCTATGTTTAGTCACTGTTACAAAGTTTAGTTATCATTGCATATCATCTTCATGATAGTCATGCATTCATGAATCAGCTTAACCATATACTCATGCATCTGATATGGATGTTCAGTATGAAAACTTGGTTTATCAGTAGGTTTAGTCATGCAATCATACTTTAGTTGTGCATGTTCAGTAAGTAAATTCAGTCCATCAATACTTCCCAGCTTAATCAATCTTATTTGAGGATGAATGTTCCCAAAGGGGAGATATTATAATACCTCGTATTTCCCTAGCTAAGTTTAGCTCTCTATACATGGGTATCTCTATATAAAATTTTCAAATTATTCAGTATTTTTAAGTTTAAGATATACCAATGTGTAAGAAATTGAATTAGCTTTCCAACAATATAAAATTCACCCAAATCCGATATCTGGGTGAGAAGTTATGACACTTTTTGTAAAACAGTGTGCCAAATTCACAAGCACCACATCACGGTGATACGAAAAATGACATTCGTCTATTCCCAGTGGACCACCACGATTCCATTGCATCATGGTGCAGTTCGAGTTCCAAATTGGCTTTTCTAGCATGCCAGCGCAATAACAACGCATCACACCATAGTGCCATTTCCCAAATATCACTTTCCAGTGTGACCCCATGACTCCACCGCGTTGTGTTAAGAGCCAAAATCATATTCAGTGGGGTACCGCAATTGTACCGCACCATGCCAAGGGTCCAGTTCCCAGTTTTCCATTTTCTAGTGGCCTGATGCAATTGTACCGCATCGCGCCAGGTGCAAAAATTGAAATTTTTTAGTCAGTTTTGAGTTTATAATTTCAAGGGCTTTTAAGTCCTTTTCCCTCACCCCAGTCAGCCTAAACACGAAATTAATCCCTAAAGGATCTCTAATTGCTCATTATTTCACAAGTTACTCTATAACAAATAAATCCCCTTTCAAGAATAAGAACCCTAGCCTTTAATTCAAGATCAAATATCAAGAATTTCACCAAGAAACCTGAAGAATTCATCACCCAGGTATGTCATGTTTTCATTCATGGGTCTTTTTCATCCATGAAGCCCACATATCCAATTTGAATACAATTTATGATCTTTCTAAATTATTTATGATTTGAAATTGTGATTTTAACCATGAAATCCCATGAATCTTGTCCTATACCATGTTTTTTTTATGAAATCGATGTTGATTATTACACTCCACATGTTTAAATGTTGTTGCCCACTGATTTAATTCATGATTTGTGACATTAGTGTTGAAAATTTGTGCTTTTATTACAAGCTTTAAACTATTCTCATGCTTAATGTACACTATGCATAACAAGTGTTTGATGAAATGCCTAAAAGAGTGGATTTTAAATAAATGTTCCCATGTTATGTCCTTATAGATTGGTACTATTTTACTATTATTACTACTGAGTCCTGGGGGTTATGAATACCCAAAAGTATAGTTCTTTACTTAGTCTCAGAAGATTCAGAACAATGTCAGACATAATATGATCAACATCAGTTCAGTTAGTTATCATAATCAGTTAAACTCATAACAGCTCAGTATTCTGAGTTAGTTCAGTTGGGAGTAGGATTTAGCATCGAGTGAGGACAGAGATGGTGATTTCCTCTTAGATAGGCAGAGTCATTGGTAGCTTTCCTTGAACTCCAGAACTACGTAGAAAGCGTAGGATATGAGGAGTCCCATCAGATTAGGCTTGACTACCTAGCAGGGGTCACCCATCAGTTTAGGCTTGACACCCTTAGTCTTTCGGGATAATACATCAGTATAGTGAATCCACATAGCTAGAGTTAATACCCGTGGCACGGTACTAACACCCTTCTAACTGGGGTTAAAGGTTAGACCCCAAACTTGCTCATTGGGGTATGTCGATTAGATGATAGCTCCCATAGTCTCAGTCAGTAATCAGTCCAGTAATTCAGTTTCAGTTGCTTGACCATAGTGTACAGATATCAGTGATTTAGTTATCAGATTTGAGCATTTCAGTGTTTATATATTATAATCAGAACATGATATATGCTTGGTCATGCATCCTCAGTACTTATAGATTTCATGCGTCATCAGTATCTACGGATTTCACATATTTTTAGTACATATAGATTTCATGCACTTTATTCAGTACTTCATGTTGTATGCATATACTCAAACAATTAATATTCATGTTTACGAAACCATGCATATCAGCCTACCTCATTTTGCATACCAGTACATTCAAAGTACCGATTGCATACTCTTTTCTTATGCTATGATGTCTCATATCATAGGTTCAGACGCTTAGTTCCTGGATCGCGCCTAGACTTCTTAGACTATCAGTTGTAGCAGTGGTGAGTCCTCCTATTTTGAGGACAGACTATTTTACTTCATATATTCAGTCCAGTAGTTAGTTGGAGCTAGATGGGGCCTGTCCCATCAACTTATATTTAGTCCGTTTAGTGGCTTTCAGACATTACAGTCAGTTATTCAGTATTCTCACTTTAGTTGACATTATCAAATTATTTTATCAGTTTGTTTTGCATATTCTATCTGTTTTTATTACTTAAAACCTTATGTATTATCAGTTGTTCTTCCACATATATTACATTTTATTCAGTGCTCATAGTAAGTGCCATCTCATGGGTTAGCTTGTGGTCCCTCGAGATTGTAAGCACCGTATGGTGCCCAAAGTGTACTCTCGGGGTGTTACTTTATATAGGGAGTATATGAACATATCCTAATACATCACTATACACAAATCAATATGCATGGATCGTACTATCACCCACTTAACAATTTTAAATTATTCATATTTCTAAAATACATAGGAACTAATAATTATGTTGCAAAAGTGCCAGCTAATTATGTATATTTACTAAGTCAAAAAAAACACAGACCACAAACAAAATTTGTATGTAACAACATCAATTTAATTCATATACAAACAAATATAAGTCGTGACGCCATCTATTTATTTCAAAATAATAGAGTCCAAAAAAACGTACCTCAGCTGTTCAACATGCATTTGATTGTGACGTCATGTAGAATAAATTTTTTACCATGGATGAGCAACTATAAAATTCAGTTGTTTGAATTCAAGACCTGATGGTTTTGCTTTATAAGGACCTTCCTTCAATTTCCTATGTCATTAATTGTCAAAACAATATAAGCAAACACATTTTTGTTATCCAATCCTTTTAACAACACATATTCAAAATATTACATGTTTGCATGATACTTCAACAATCACTCCCTAATCTATTCGTAGTATAATGAATTAACCCACTAGAACTCTTCAATTATTCAAAACCATCAAATGTATGCTTCTACTACAAATCAGTGTCAAAACTATCGCCTCTTAAGCTTGAACCAAAATCAATTAAATATGATGACTTAGAATTTGTTAAATCCTGTTTAATCCTTTGTGCAGGTGTTTTCATGGCATCATGAATTGCAATTTGGGTATCAGGAAAATAAGGTAAAAATTGATTGTTAGGTATTAAATACTAACTCTCAGTCATTGATATTGAGCTGAAAACCTTCAATGGATTTACAATTAGTGGGTTTGTCATTTCCGATATCAGTGTGTCTATGAAATCTTGTACAAATTCAGATAATGTGTCTATGAAACCATTTTGTTATATAAACTTGATCAGTGAAACGTCAAATATATATAAATTTGATAAATCAATTATGTGGATATAAACAGTACCAGTGGTTTATGGTCCATACATCCTCAAAACAAGAAAATTATGAATGTATCATATACACTAATAGTTATATATCTGATACACAGTTGTGATGTACTATATACATTACTATCAATGTATCTGATGCATTATAAGTGATATACTACTAATGTGTATATGTAATATATAACAAATAACCTTTAAGACGATACATAACTACCTAAGAAATGTATTAATTACTCCATATATAAAAAGAATAGTTTTATACTGATTCATAAAAAATGTGTTGTTATCATTTTTTCACTGTGGATATGACTAGTGTCAATTGTTTTATGATTTATTTTGACAATTGATAATTAATTTCAATGGGATGAACATTGATATTGCATCCATTGGGATTTCTCTGATTAGACCACTTCCACTATCATCATCTTGATAAATATTGAACAATATATCAATACATTATAACAAAATCCAATTGATTAAAAGGAAACATAGATATCCTTATAATCCTAAAACTTTGTACTATCTTTTCTCCCTGATTTGTATGCGACAACTTTTTCTTCCCTAGATTTATCTTTGATTGTATTATCAGTTACTTCCTCCTCCTATGTTAACAGAAACAACAACAATTTAAGAAGTTAAGCTGTATAAAAAATCAAGTTGATAATGTTTATCATTTTTTTGTTTTCTTGTTTCTTTATTAAAGCATTCATCACTTCAACATGTTATTTTACGAGTAAAGTTTGAAGGTTCTCAATTTTTTTATCAACTTTCACACATAACAATAAGTATATGGGAATTAAAGTGATTCAATTGAATTAACATAACTGAAATCATACTTATATAAGACTGTATGAATGACTTTATGTCATTTAAATCGATTTTCATCAATATGGATCTTCAGGCTTGCTGAAAGAATTAGGAAATGTCTTCTCTACATCACGCTACAGTGAAGCATCTGCTAACTCTTTAGGCGATTTAGTCATGTCTTCATTGGTATTTTTGTCACCCTCTCCATACTTTTCCTTTTGAATCAGGTGATATAGATTTTTCTCATTCTTGCATCTCGACTGATTTTTTTTATAAAAAGTATCTGTGTTTCTTCTTTTTGAAGGTAGTGCAACTAATGTTTCAGTAATTAAACCTACCTTGATCAGTATTTCAGGTTATGGTATTTTATTAAAATCCTTAAAAACTTAAGGATATATGTGATAATCTTACAGCTTATCATCACAAACCATTTTCCCATGACCATCATTCGACGGGGTCGGTACAGATAATGTGGTGGGATCATACATTTCTGGAAGACCCTGCAAAACTTCAATAAATTTATTTTTGACCCTCCCACGTGTGTAATATAAATTTGACTTGAATTATGTTTAGGAATGTTAAAAGGGTATTTTGGAAAAGTTTTAGAATTTTCAGAAGGGGTTCAAGGCTATTTTGAGACTCCAAGGAAGTAAGCCACCTGATAGCGGCATGCTATGCCACTCACTTAGCCTCTATGATAAGGGTGTGGCACAAAGGCTAAGATCTATGATAGCGGCGTGCCATGCTACTATGTATTTTTCGCCCAATTTTTATTTTTTTCACTTGGGGTGAGGGGCTTTTGGTCATTTTACCCCTTGAACGACTTATAAAGATAAAATTAATCATTTTTCTTCAATTTTAAAATATCAAACCCTAATATTCTCTTCTCTAACTCCCAACCCAATAAAGCTCAAGGTATTCACCCTTCAAGCTCCAAACTTTGATTTCTCTTCAAATTCTTTGGTATTTCAGGCATGTTTCTTATTCTTAAATTGAATTTTATATTGTAATATTTATTTAATTATTTTTTATGTGATTTTAATTGATGGGTTTGAATTTTGGTTATGGGTTCGTAATGATAATTTTTTGAATTGGTTATCCCATAATTTCAATGTGTTGTTTATACTTTTATTGATGGATTTTGGGACTAAATTGATGCATTGTGGTAGTTGATGGATCTTGGTTTTAAATATGACTGTTCACATAGTTTAACTTAACTTTTGAATATTGCATTGCATTAAAGGATAATTTCGGAATGCTCTTGGTGGCAAAAGTTTGGATTTTAAATGGAACTTGAGAGTCAAATAGTTATACGGATTGGTTTGGCATAATAAAATTAGCTTGAAAGCATATTAGTTTGACTATACCAAGGTTGTAAATACCTTAATAAATGACTCCTGGTTATTAGTTGGATTATGTGTAAACTGCTTTAATTTGGGCTTAAAAGAAATTATGCAGCTCATTGCGAAGGTGAAGTCCCAGAGAGACAAACACTAGAACAATGTTTACCGATATAGGGTCTATGTGACTGTGTGCTTGGCCCACATTTTATATTTTTGATAGCTATCTCCTTGGTGTCTTTAGCTCATTCTCAATTTCCTTAGTTCATGTAGGTAATATGCACTAGAACCCATCTAGCAAAGGAGTCAGACCCATATAGCACATGGGCGCTTTTAGGACGAAACAAGCTACATAGTTCAGGCTAATGATTTAAATTTATATGTTAATGACCCTTGTCCCTATCCCGACATCCTATATATATGTATATAAATGTTGTTCATGTGGTTTTAATTAGTTTTTAGTAATGGCATTGTTTTATCCCTTTTTCCTGAGTTACATGCTAGTGCTCGCCCCACTGACCGTATTCGAATGCTACATCATTTCATGATGCCAATTCGGAGGACTTTTCTAGTGCTCCTATGCAGCTTTAGGTGATTCAGTACTTTCGTGGATCTTCTATGAAGTGGTTAGCCTTAATCTTTTTGAAGGCCCTATTATTTCACTATTTTATTTATTATTTTACAAATTTTGGATTCTTTTGGTCATAGTCGAGGGCATGTCCCAACTTAGTTGATATTATTTATTTTAGAGGTTTTTATGGATAATATTAAAATGGTTTGGTAATTGCAGTTTGACTCTTAGAATTTAATTAGACTTATCTATCTTTATTACTATTTTGATTGGCTTCCACTGTATTCTTTTATCGAGATATAGAGGTTAGGATAAGGGGGTAGTCTTCGACCTATGGTAGGCTTGAGATACCTATCACGACTAGGCCCTAAACTGGATAGTGAAAAGTTTTGCATCAGAGCATGATTCAGGATATTTGGGTATCTATAAAGTCGTGTCGAGTAGAGTCACTTTTATGAGTATGTAGTGCACCACACTTATAAAGAGGAGGCTTTGCAGCATTTATGAATGTTTCCTTTTGTTGTGTTCTATTTCAGGCTATAGAGTCTAGTTACCTTAAATCTTCTCTAACTCTTGGCCTACTTGCATTTTAGATTATGCTTCCCCAAAGTTCTGACGATCATATAAACTCTGTTGGAACCTCTATCCCACCTTGGGAAGATATGAAGGGAACTCTCCCTATTTATAGAGTGCAAAACCTATCTAGGGTCCTTGCTTCTGACTGCACCGCTCCATGTTGGGTTCCACCAGTCCCTACTAGTCCTCTTTGGGCTGATGATACTTATGCTCAGTTGCCTCAGGGAGATATTTCTAATGAAAAGTTCTATTAGTCTATTCATATGTTTACCCAACTAGTACCATGACAGTTTTATCAGTATAATCATGTTGGTCCTGCAGTTAGTTCATAGAAGGTTACTCGGGTTGGCAAGTTTATGAGATTTAATCCTCAACCTTTATAAGCTCTAAGGTTGAGGAGGATCCTTAGTGGATTATTGATGATATGGTGAAAATTTTTAGGGTTATACATGCTACTGATTTAGAGTGTGCGGAGTATGCTACCTATCAGTTGAAGGATATGGCTTACCAGTGGTATGAGGAGTAAAAATTAATAAAGGGTGAGAATGTTGAGTCAGTGGTGTAGGATGATTTTTCAGGTGCTTTCCTTGATCAGTTCTTTCCTCAGGAGTTGAGGAAAGCTATGTCCAAAAAATTTGTAAACTTGATGCAGGGTAAGATGAGTATGAAAGAGTATGCCCTGAAATTCCTGCAACTATCTTGTTATGCTTTGGAGTTGGTGTCTAATATAAGGTCCAAAATGAGGAAGTTTACTTCTAGTTTATCCCGTGATTTCATATTAGAGTGTAAGGTTGCGATGTTGAATAATTATATGGACATCTCCAGGTTAGTGGTTTATTTACAACAGGTGGAGAATGAGAAAAAAAGTAGGTATAGATGGGAGAGAGGCAAAGCAACACATTTAAATATTCAGAACAAGGTGCAAGTTAGCAGAATAGTAGGAGAGATGGTAGACAGTGGACCAAGAAGAAGAATTAGGGAAATTTATATTTGACAGCTAGCGCTCCTTATCCTAAGCCTTCTGATAATAGTTATTTTCAGGCTAGAAATGGTCCTAAGGCACAAGGTGCCTAGTTGCAGATTAGTGGAGCTCAATCGAACCTACTCTACCCTCTATGTTAATTTTATGGGAAACTTCATCATGGGTATTGTGATGAAAGAAGGAATTTATATTTTAATTATTGTCATCCTAGTTATCTGGAGCAAAATTGTCCCATAGCTAAAGTTGCCACGAAAACTAATAAGGTCCCGATCGACACTTCTTTTGCACCTGCACCTAAGGCGCCGCTTTAGATACCAGTACTAGCCGAAATTGTCTCAATATACTTGCTACCCATCAGGAATCTGAGGCATCGCCAGACGTTGTCACTAGTATGTTACAACTCTTCTCTCATGATGTTTATTGTTTTCTTGATCCAGATTCTATCCTATCTTATATGACCCCATATATGGTTGTACACCTAGATTTTGGTCCTAAAATATTTCCAATCCTTTTTCTATTCCTACTCCTATGGGTGATTTTATTATTGCTAAAAAAATCTATAGGGGTTGTGTGGTGTATATATTTCATAGAGAGAAATCAATAGATTTGATAAAACTGGATATGGTAGAATTTGATGCAATCTTGGGAATGGATTGGCTTTATTCGTGCTATACTTCTCTTAATGGTAGAACTTAGAAGTCAGTTTCCATTTCCCTAGTGAACTAGTAATTGAATGGTAGGGGAGTTCCTTAATACCAAAGAAGAGGTTTATTTCATATCTTCGATCTCTTAAATTGATATCCAATAGGTTCTGTACCAACTAGTTTGGGTTAGTATTCTAACTCTGAGGGTCCTTTTTTGCAATCTATTCTTGTGGTTAATGAATTTCCTAAAGTTTTTCCCGATGATCTTTCTGGAATTCCCTAGATAGAGAAATAATTTTGGAATTGATCTTCTATCGGATACCTATCCCATTTCTATTGCTCCTTATACATTTCTCCGGTTGAACTAAAAGAGCAGTTAAAGGATATTTTTTATAAGGGTTTCATCCATTCTAGTGTTTCTCTGTGGGGTGGTCTTGTGCTTTTCGTGTGAAAGAAAGATGGGTCTCTTTGGATGTGTATAGAATATTGTTAGTTGAATAAGGTTACAGTGAAAAATAAGTATCCTCTCCCTAAGATTGATGATCTTTTCGACAAACTTCTGGGTTCTAGGTGTTTCTCTAAGATTGATCTTCGTTCGGCTACCACCAGTTGAAAATTAGGGAGGTTGATATTCCCAAGACTACTTTCCATACTCGTTATGGTCATTATAAGTTTTTGGTTATGTCATTTGGGTTGACTAATATTTTGGCTACTTTTATGGATCTCATAAATTAGTTGTTCATAAAGTGTTTGAATTTGTATGTTATAGTCTTCACTGATGACATCTCTGTAGACTCTAAGAGTGAGAAGGATCATGCCAATCACCTTCGAATTATGTTGCAGATTCTTATGGACCAGAAATTGTATGCAATTTTTTCTAAGTGTGAATTTTGGATAAGTGTTGTGACCTTTCTTTGGCATGTTATTTATGGTAAGGGGATCATGGTAAATTCACAGAAATTTGAGGTAGTTAAGAGATTGCCTAGACCCACAACTCCAATCGATATTAGGAGCTTCTTGGGCCTGGCTAGGTATTATAAGAGGTTTATAGAGATTTTCTCCTCTATTTCTACTCCATTGACAAGGTTGACTAAAAAAGTTAAGTTTTTATACTCTAATACTTGTGATGGTAGATTTGAGAAATTGAAGGATAAGTTGACTTCTGCACCAGTTTTGACCCTGCTCGAGGGTACTAATGGTTTGGTTGTGTATTGTGATGCATCCCATATGGTACTGGGTTGTGTATTGATATAACATAGTAAGGTTATGGCTTATGCTTCTAGGCAACTTAAGGTTCATAAAAAGAACTACCCGACTCATGATCTAGAGTTGGTGGCTGTGGTTTTTGCTTTGAATATTTGGCACCATTATCTATATGGGGTGCATATAGAAATTTATTTAGAGCATAAGAGTTTGCAGTATGTATTTACACAAAAGGAGTTAAACCTCATGCAGATGTGGTGCTCGAGCTACTTAAGGATTATGAAATGAGCCTTCATTATCACCTAGGTAAAGCTAATGTTATTGTTAATGCTCTTAGCAGGTTATCCATGGTATCTCATGTAGATAAGGAGAAAAAAAGGTTGGTGATGCATATTTACAAGTTGGCTAATTTAGGAGTTCATCTCTTGGACTCTCAGGATGGAGCAGTGATTGTTTAAGAAGTGGTTAAATTATCTCTTGATGCCTAGGTAAAGGAGAAATAGGATTTGGATCCCATACTTATGCAAATTAAGGATGGTGTGGGTCAACAAAAGATTATGGCATTCGAGATTGAAGAAGCTAACATTCTGAGCTATCAAGGAAGGTTGTGTGTTCCTTATGTTGATGGACTGTGGGAAAGGATTTTGATTGAAGTTCAAGAGTCCAGATATACAATTTATTCGAGTTTGACCAAGATGTACCATGACTTGAAGGAAATCTACTGGTGGAATAATATTAAAAGAGATATGGAAAATTTTGTTACTTAGTGTATGGTTTGTCATCAAGTCAAGGTTGAACGTTTGGGACCTCGTGGAATGTCTCTAGAGATAGAGTTGCCTATGTGGAAGTGAGAGATGATCAATATGGACTTTATTATGGGTCTTCCGTGATCTTATAATTAGTATGATTATATTTGGGTCATTATGGACAGAATGATTAAGTCTGCTCATTTTTTGCCTGTAAGGACTAACTACTCAGGAGATGATTATGCTAAGTTGTTCATTCAAGAGATACTTAGGTTGCATGGAGCATCGATGTCTATCATTTCATACTGAGGTACACAATTTTCTTCTCTCTTCTAGGGTTTATTTCAAAAAGGTTTGGGTACTCATATGAACCTTAGCACCGTTTTTCATTCTCAAATAAATGGGCAAGCAGAATGTACTATTCAGACTTTAGGGGATATGCTAAGGGACTGTATGATTAATTTAAAGGAAAGTTGGGTTGAGCATTTTTCTTTTATTGAGTTTACTTACAACAACAGTTATCATTCTATCATTCAGATGACTCCTTTCGAGGCTCTTTATGGTAGAAGGTATAGGTCTCCTATTAGATGGTTTGAGATTGGTGAGACTAGGTCGTTTGGTCCTGACTGTGTTCATCAAGCCATGGAGAAGGTGAAAGTTATTAGAGAAAGGCTTAAGACTGCTCAAAGTTGCCAAAAGTCTTATGCAAATGTGACGCGAAGGGAGTTAGAGTTTGAAGTAAGTGATTGGGTGTTTGTGAAGGTTTCTTTTATGATAGGAGTCATGAGATTTGGGAAGAAGGGGAAGCTCAGTCCCCATTATGTTAGTCTATATCGAATTCTAAGGAGAATTGGAAATGTCGTGTATGAGTTATATTTTCCAACAAGTTTGGCTTCTATTCATCCTATTTTCCATGTGTCTATGTTGAAAACGTGTGTGGGTGATCCTTCTTCGATAGTGTTGGTTATGGATGTTGGTTTTGCAGATTCTTTGTCCTATGAGAAAGTCCCGATTGATATATTGAACAGGAGAGTTCGTATATTAAGGACAAAGGATGTAGCTTCGTTAAAGGTCCTTTGGAGAAAACAAAAGGTGGAAAAAGCTACATGGGAAGATGAGGAAGATATGAGAGCCAAGTACCCATTCTTGTTCCTCATGTTAAGTGAAAATGTTTAAGGTATGAGTTTTATTTTTATCTTATTGCATATCAAATTTTTCCTTGGATTCTGATGTATTTTGGCTATTGGTGTGCTAAGCATATCCTAACTCCTTATTTAGGGATGAATGATCCAAATAGGGAGATAACGTAAGACCCCACAAAACTTCAACGAATTTAGTTTTGACCCTCCCACATGCGTAATGTCAATTTTTGACTTGAATTATATTTAGGGTTATTAAAAGTGTGTTTTGGAAAAGCGTAGGAGTTTTTGGAACGAGTTTGGAGCCACTTTGGAACACCGAGGCAGTAAGCATCCACGATAGTGGCGTACCATGCCACTTAGCCTCTGCGATAAAGGCGTGACGTAGAGGATAAGCTCCACGATAGCGGTGTGCTACGCTAATATGTATTTTTCGCCCAATTTTTATTTTCTTCACTTGGGGTGAGGGGATTTTGGTCCTTTTAACCCTTGAATAACTTATAAACATAAAATTGACCCTTTTTCTTCAATTTTCAAATATCAAACCCCACTATTCTCTTCTCTAACTCCCAACCAAAGAAAGCTCAAGGGTTGTTCAGAGAATTTACCATTCAAGATCCAAATATTTATTTCTCTTCAAATTCTTTAGTATTTCAGGAATGTTTCTTATCCTTAACTTGAATTTTACATTGGGGCATTTATTTAATTATTATTCATATGATTTTATTTGATGGATTTGAAATTTGGGTTGAGGTTTTTGTATGGTTATTACTTTAATTATTTTCCCCATATTTTAAATATGTTGATTATGCTTTAATTGATTGATTTTAGAATTGAATTGGTGCATTGTGCTAATGGATGAAATGGGGAACATGGATTTGCCTAAATTGATGGATTTTTGTCTTGGTATTGGCATTAAGCTCAAGTCACTTTGTAAACTTGGTTTTAAATATGAATATCACACAGTTTAACTTTAACTTTTGAACATTAAATTGAATTAAAGGATAAATGGATAATGAAAATAGTTTTGGAATACCCTTGGTAACAATGGTTTGGATTTTAAATAGAACTTGGCAGTGAAATGGTTATATGGATTGGTTTGGCATAATTGAAATAGCTTGCAAACATATTGTTAGGATTATTCCAAGTTGGTAAATGCCTTAATAAATGACTCCTAGGTTAATGGTAGGATTATATGCAAACTGTTTTACTTTGGGATTAAAGTAAATTGTGTAGTTTACCGTGAAGGTGTGGTTCCGAGGGGACCAACACTGGAAACCACATTTGTGGATGTGGGGGTGTATGTGGCTAAATGTACACTTTATATTTTAGATGGCTATCATCTTGATGTCTTTAGTCTATCTTTAATTTCCTTAATTCGTGCAGCTAACATGCACTGGGCTCTTCTAGCAGGAGGAGTCGGACCCTTATAGCCCATGGGTTCTTTTAGGATGGAATGGGCTACATAGTGCAGGCTAATGGTTTAACTTTTCATGTTCATGACCCTTGTCCCTACCCCAGCATCCTATATATATGTATATAAATGTTGTCCATGTGGTTTGAACTAGCTTTTGGCATGACATTATTTTATTCCTTCCCCTGAGTTACATGCCAATGCTCTCCCCACTGATTATCCTCAGACGCTACATCATTTTATAATGAAGGTTCGGAGGACTTTTTTGTTACTCCTATGCAGCTTTAGGTGATTCGATACTCTTGTGGATCTACTGTGAAGTGGAAAGCCTTCATCTTTTGGATGGCCCTATTATTTCGTTGGTTTTCTTATTATTTTAGTACTTTTGGATTCTTTTGGTCATAGTCGGAGGCATGTCCCATCTTAGTTGGTATTATCTAGTTTAGAGGCATTTATGGATAGTATTGGCATGGTTTGGTCATTGCGTTTTGACTGTTAGAATTTGATTAGATTTAGCAATCTTTATTACTATTTTTGTTGGCTTTTACGGTATTCTTTTATTATGCTCTGGAGATTAGGCTAAGGGGGTGGTATCTGGCCAATGGTGGGCTTGAGATACCCGTCATTACTAGGCCCTAGTTCGGATTATGATAATTTTAATACCCTCTCGCATTGGCAAATCAAGCCTCTAAACTTCTTTAAGCATTAGATGTAGGTTTTTATAAGCAAACTATGAACTATATAAGAACATATAAATATGAGAAAACTAGAAGATTGAATGTACAAGGAAACAATTGGTTCCTATTAACTAATTAACACTATGGAAATATAGATAATATGACCCGGTTATTATATGCATAGTTACGATGTATAATTGTAACACCCCAGATTTTGGTCCTTGAAATTTTTGAAATTTTACCCTCACTGTCATGACTATGACTCACCCTATGAATCGTAGGGTGACTTGACTGGTCACATGACCCTAGTCGTAAGGTGTCCAGTAAATAGTGCTTGATTTGTTGGCCTGAGTACGACTTGGGGACATAAGTCATAAAAACCCATGATGAGTCACTGGACTCAAATCGTAGCCTAAATAATATGTGTATGGCTAAGTTTTGTTCGATGTATGAGTGTCTCACTATGAGTCGTAAGGAGTCATTACGAGTCATGCTGTGCAAATCATAGGATGTCTAGTGATTACCCCTATTTGTTTCTGTGTTGACTACGACTGGATCTCATGAGTCGTAAGGTCCCATTACGAGCCATGAAATACGAGTCATAAGGTCAACAGTGTGTGTGTCAGGTGATACTATTTTGACAATGAATCATTGAGATGATTCGTGATGAGTCGTAATGAGACCCGTAATGACTAAAAATTTATTTTTCTAGCTTTTTAAATTGGGTGTTCTTAGACATTTCCCTCTTATCCCCATAATAACCCATGACCTATAAACATTCTTGAGGCCCTATTTTTACCGATAATCCACTCTAAACACTCTTTCTTCTCTCTCAAGTCTCTCATGTATCCATACTTAGGGTTTTCAAGAAGTAGGTCATCCAAGGACTAAAGGGTTAGATTCTCTCCTTAATCTTGGATATTTCAAGCATGTTACTCTTCTCTATTTGCTAATTTGTTAAAAGCATATGTTTTAAAGTGTTGCTCATTTTGTATTGATAATGGTTTTGAAACATGGGTTGTGGATTTTGAATGTCTATTGTTGAACAATATTTCCCATGTTTTACCTATGACTATCCATTCTTTAATTATGGTTTTGAACTTGTGGGATGCATGGGTATGGTGAATAAAATAGGGGATTGTGATTCCCCCAAACTTGTGACTTTTGAAGTGGTTATAAACTTGACCCCATATTGTGAAACTGATTTTGAATATGAAATTATACATATTAAAATACTCTTGAACTATTATGTAATGTGAAAAGTCAATGAAGAACAATGGTTTTGAATTGAACCTTAAGGGGTTGTGTAGTTCCCCAAGTTAATGTCTAATTAAACCAAAAAGGTTATGAATTCCCCCATGTGATGATAATTGGTATGGCATGTTAATGTTACCTTGCAAGTGTTGTTGGTATAACGATACCAACAATGTATGCCTAAATGTCTATCGTGTTTCAATGAATGAGAATGTGTGATAATTATTTTAGTTGGGCTGTAGTAAGGGTTGTGTATCTAAGTCGTAAAAGTTGAGGTCCTGAGGGACCAATACTAGAACCCGCGGTTATCGATGTAGGGTTGATATGACCAGGTAGTTTGAATTCTCCTTATTATTATCATATGATTAAGAGGTTTGAGTTCTCTTCATTATATTCCATAAATGGGTACTTGTGACACCTTGATATGACAGGAGGTTTGGGTCCCCCATAGTGCATATATATACCCTCTAGTTCATGCGGCCACACACACTGAGGCCCTACCAACTGGGGAGAGATGGGCCCATATAGCCAGTGGGTGACTTCTTATGTTATGGCGGTTGATCTACATAATCCATGCTAAGGATTTCAAAGTTCATGTTAAGCCTTGTTCCCTACCCCAATATGTGATATTATAAATATATGTAATTTCATATAATGTTGTGAATTGTATTTTGGACTACTTTTAAATTTGTTATCCATGGCATATTTCATCCCTTATCCATGATTTACATGCTAGTGTTCACCCTACTAATCGTCTTTGGAAACTGTATCCCTATGTGATGTAGGAACTGGCTATACTTCTACTTCTTCTGCTTAGTGATTAGGATTTAGGATCAGTTCGTGAGTTGACATTGAAGTTGTGAGCTTTCATACATCGAAAGTCTACACTTCATATTTTTGTCTCTTATATCTTAGACATATTTTTTGCTATAGTTGGAGGCATGTCCAGACACTCTATTGATATTCAATTTTGGTAGAGGCTTTGTTGGATTACTGTAGACTTAGGTGATGTTGATCGATTGTTTTAATTGGTTATTGATTATCGGTTCTAGATATGTCTTTTATTCTTTGAACTTACCTTGTGATATATTATTATATGTTCAGAATTCAACCATTGTTGGGTTGTGTATTGTGTTTGGTGAGGTTCAGGGGGTGGTCTCCGATCCATGGTAGATTAGAGATGCCCATCACGACGGTTTGCCAAAGTTTGTATCAGAGCCTAGTTTTAGCGTCATTAGGTATCCATAAAGCCATGTTAACTAGAGTATATTTTATGGGTATGTATCACGCCACACTTATAATGGAGAGGCTATTAGGCATTTAGGGATATTTCCCTTTCTTGTAGTTCGAGCGAAAACATTTGAGGTCTTGAATCTTCTTTAATTCTCATTTTTTCGTCTTTCAAATCATACCTCCCAAAATATTTTAAGCTCATGTAAACTACTCTGTCCCGCTTGGGGAAAATATTGATGGGACTCACCCTGCTTATGGGGTACAGACCCAGTCTAGGGGTCCAGTTCCTGATTTCCCTCCTGGAGTTCCCCCGGTTCCCTCTAGTCCCCCTCAGAAACCTCAAGTTGATGTGTCTCATACTGAGCTTTACCAGTTGATCCATTTTTTACCTAGTTGGCGACCTCTCAGACAGAACGTGTTGCTTCAGTTGCTCCATCCTCCGAGACCACTAAAGTTTGCCAATTTATGAGGTTAATTCCTCCGATTTTTACTAATTCTAAAGTTAAGGAAAATCCTCAAAATTTCAATGATGAGATGGAAAAATATTCTGTATGATGCATGCTACTAATGTGGAGAATGTGAAATTCTTTCCTAATCAATTGAAGGACGTGGAGTATCAGTTGTATGAGGAATGGGACCAATCTAGGGGGCGATGATGTTGAGTCCACTTTATAGGATGACATGTCTAGTGCTTTTCTTGATTGCTTCTTTCCTCTAGATTTGAAGGAGGCGAAGGCTAAGGAATTCGTGAATTTTATGCAACGCAGGACGATAGTAAAGGAGTTTGCCTTGAAGTTTTATTAGCTGTCGTGATATGCTACAAAATTGGTGTCTATCATGAGGGCTAGAATGAAGAAGTTTGCTTCCGGGTTGTCCCATGAATTGATTTTAGAGAGCAAGGCTACCTTATTGAATAAGTACATGGATATGTCCTGACTTGTGGTGTATTTGCAACAAGTGGAAGAGGAAAAAAAAAAAGAAGCAAGCAGAGATGAGTATAAGGCAGAATAAGATATTTCGATATTTAAAATAGGCTGGAGGTCTGCAGCAAAGTTGTAGAGACAGTGGAAAATGGTCTAAGAAAAAGTGGGGCAATTTTGGTTACTACTCTATGGATAGTGCTCCTTATCTGAAGTCATTGGGTGATCGTCATTTCCAAAATTGTGTTGGTTCCACAGTATAGGGTGCCCAGCCATAGGCTAGTAAGGCTAAGTCGGCTCCGTAATATCCTCCTTGTAGATTTTGTGGCTACTTGCATCATGGTATTTGTGAATATAGGAGGAAAAAGTGTTTAAAATGTGGTCAGATTTGTCATACGCAGAGGGATTGTCCTTCTAGGGTTGCTTTTGGGCCAAATAAGATTTTTGTCACCACTTCACCAGCTCCTGCACCAAAGGGTGTGATGTGCTATAGAAATATAGCATTTTGACGCCTAAAACAAGGAAAATATGCAGGTTTCTGAGGCCTTTTTGTTAGATTTGATCTTTTTGGGGGTATGTTTTTCAGAAAATTAGCTTTTGGTTGATAAGTTTGTGAAAATGGTGTAAAAGATATTTTTGGCCACTTTTTGGAGCGATTACGGATATGTTGGATGTTTTCAAGTTGATCGTGATCAATGCATCTACGAGAGTCAAAGAAGAGCTGAAAACTAACTCCTGATTCCTACCAAGTCAATATGTTGCCACAAGTAGGACCTACGGACCACATGTACACAAAGCAGGTGCCAGAGAGTCAAAATCTCATGAGCTGAACATTGTAGGATTTTTACTCCTGCTACCTGCGCCCTTTGCAGGTAGTACCTGCGCCCTGCAAGACTACAGATACCTAGAGTAGGTGGCCAGTAACCTTGTTTTATCCTATTTCATTTGGGCTTAGATTTTAGAGTTTTCTCTTGTACTATAAATACCCCTTATGTACTTTTTAGTAGCGAGGATGCATTTTTAATACTCAGAAACATATTTTGATTTCAAGATCCATCTTGGTTCTTGGGATTTCCTTGTATTGTCCTTGATTGATTATTCAGTTTATGGTTGTGGGTTTTCATTCATCTTATTATTGTGATTTCATCTTTGCCTTCAAATATGAATGTTATTTATTTTTTTCGCAATCATGAGTGGCTAAAACCCATAGCTAGGGTTGTGAAACCCAGGCGAATTGACGAAGTAGGGGAAGTGCGATTGGTGATCTGAACCAATACCCATGGCATGCATTGATTTATCTTCGCTATGATTGATTCCATAATGGGTGCACATATTAGAATCCCACCTAGATATTTCTACTTACTCCAAAAGAGGAGTAGTGACTAGGAAAAGATAAAGACAACAGTAATTTGGGATTTAATTACCGATCGATTAACACACGATGGAATATAGTGAATGGACGTTAGCTTTCATCTAATAACTTGAGACTCAAAAGGCAATAGTTAACTGGGATCAAGATAAGGGTTAGTAACACGACATCTTGAGACTCAAAAGGAAAAGGGTGAAATCCCTCTACTCATCCAAAAGTATGTAGAGGGTACATAACTTATCGATTTGGCATGCAAGGTATTGGATAGGTTCAACAACACACGATAAGCCTACGGAGTTGAGATGCCGGGGGAATACAATCCTAGTGTTCTCTTATAACTGATCTTCAACCAAGTTTATATTGTTCTTTGCTCGAGATTATTACAAGAAAATCCCCCATTTACTTTTCTTATTTTACCAATAGACTTCAACCACCGAAATCTGACAAGCCAAGTATTTCCTTGGTATTCGACCCCAACCTCACTTGGGTTACTATATCTTGATAGTAACTATATCATCTTCCAAAAGGAAATGTTACTTGGACACCATCATGAAATTAGCGTCGTAACCGGGGAACACAATTTTGATTTATGGACTAAGTTTATTGCAGTTTTGTCACGACCTGAGACTACCCCCTAGTCGCGACAATGGTGCTTATGATCAGAAGTGACCACAAGCTAACCCATGAGCTGGTACCTATTGTGAGCACTGAATAAATATGAACATAATATCTGTGTGGAATATAAACTGAAAAGGTAATATGTATCTAAATATTGAAATACAAAATACTAAATATCTAAAACAACTAATAAGAACAGAAAGTAACTAAATGACTGTCTAACTTTTCTTTATGAATGTCTGAAAGCCTCTTAACTAACTGAGGACTTGATGGGACATACCCCCAACTAACTCTGACTAACTGAACAAATTAAAATACTAAATTAACTGAATATGTATAACATGTCCTTGATAGATAATGACTCAACACTCTGACTGTTGGATTATGCTAAGCTGTCTAACTATGGTCGGGAAACTGTGTGTCTGAGCCTATGATATAAGACATCATAGCGCAAAGAAAAGTATGAAGTCAAGAGTTTGAATGTACTGGAATATGATATGAGTTTAGGTTGATATACATGGGGTATTGTGTATATGAAATAAGGACTAACTGAATAACATAAGATAACTGAACATGAATGGATAAAAACTATATTGTCTAAGAATGCAAGACCAAGCATAAATCTGTAATCTAGAATAAGTCTGAAATCTAAAAGACTATAAACTGTATAGCTGAAGTTCTATACACTTGGTCAAGCAAACCTGAACTGAGACTACATTAAAGAACTGTACTGAGACTGTGGGAGGTATCATCTAACTGACATGCCCCAATCTGAGCTAATTGTGGTCCAACCTATAACCCCAGTTTGAAGAGTGTCAGCACTGTGCTACGGGTACTAACATTGGCTATGTGAATCCACTAAACTAGTGTTTCAAAGGAATAATGACTCACCCTCAAATTGGCAAGAGCTCTAATGAGATATGTGTCACCCTCAAACTGGCAGGTAGACATCTCTAACCTATGCTTGCTACGTAGTTCTGGAACTAGGGGATTGCTACTAAGGGTCACAACCTCTACTGGCAGGTGATACCCCATCCCCAGGTTTACTAGGTGCTAAATCCTACTACAAACTTAACTGACACTGGTACTGAACTGAAATAAATTCAACTAAATTCTATTACATAATAGATAGTGCTCATCATGAATATGAAAGTCTGAGTATACTGATAAGATTCATGGGTTAACTGTCTGAGTACTTGAAAAACTAAATTCATGTAAATCGCATTGGTATCGGGTGTTCATAACCCACCAACGCTGAATGGAATTAACTATAATGTTATATATAAGCTTTAAAAACCATCGTAAATGATCATCACATACCTCACTAGATGAGTTTGTGAAGACTCTTGGGAATTTCTTGAGCCTTAAAGCTTGCATTCCTTGATTGCTAGAGAATTGGTTAGGGTTTGTTCTTAAGGATATAGGGTTTTATCTTAAGAGAATTTATGAGATAAAGGTAAAATAATGCTCCTTGGGGTCCCCAAATTTGTGTTATGGGCGAATTGGATTAAGGAAAAGACCCAAATACCATTAAATAATGAGGATAAAAAGCTGGACGACACCACCCCAATGCGTTGCAAACCCTGGTCGGGTCAAGCATCCAATGCGGCGCAACCCATAGCTTGGGTCAAGAAGCCAATGCGTTACGGGGCCATCATGATACCCTTTTGTTTTGGACATCCAAACACGTCCCAAACCTCATATAAAAGTCTTGAAACTCTCTCGAGATGTACTTTTGACCTCTCTAAACATGAATCAACTTAAAAATTAACATTTTGAGGTTAGGAAGGTCGATTTAAAAATCCGTGAAGTTTAGGGGTCTTGAAAATGACTAAGTCCCAACACTTAGTGAAATTTCTAAGTCTTGGACCCCCCCCCCTTAACATGCAATCGTGAGCTGAATTGAGCTAGGATCTTACAGGGTATTATAATATCTCCCCCTTGGGAACATCCGTCCTCAAATAAGGCTAGTTAGCTGAGATTACTGGGAAAACTGAGATCATAAACTGAACATGCATGACTGAAAACATGATTGCATAACTGAGTTTGAAACATGATACATGAATTGAATGTATGCAATGACAAGAGATGGATTACATAGCTAAAATTGAGAACGAAAAAGAGTCAATCTAAGGAAAAACATTACCTTAAGTTGAATCTGAGTTCATGGAGAAAAGATGAGGGTACTTGGTTTGCATATTCGCTTCTGCTTCTGAAGTAGCTCCCTCAACGGTCTGATTTTGCCAAAGAACTTTGATCCAAGGAACTTCTTTGTTCCTGAGTCTACAAATCTAACAATCAAGGATCTCAACTGGGATTTCTTTGTAAGAAAGGTTATCCTGAACATCCATACTTTCCAATAGGACAACAACAGCTTAATCACCAATACACTTCTTTAACAGGAAAATATGGAACACTGGATTCATTGATCCTAAATCCGCAGGCAACTCTAGCTCATAAGCTACCTTTCTAAAATGACTCAAGATCTTATATGGGCTAACATAATGGGGACTAAGCTCCCCCTTCTTTCCAAATCTCTTCACTCCTTTTATTGGAGAGATTTTTAGATAAACAAAATCACCAACCTCAAACTCAAGATCTCTTCTCCTCATATCTGCATAGGATTTTTGATGGCTTTGGGCTGTCTTCAGCCTCTCCCTAATAAACTAAACTTTCTCCATCATATCAAACACTGCATATGGCTCTATCAAAGCAGCTTTACCTACCTTAAACCAACCAATAGGGGATGCACATTTCCTTCCATAAAGATCCTCAAACAGATCTATCTGAATACTAGAGTGATGACTGTTGTTATAGGCAAACTCAATCAAAGGTAAGTGATCGTCCCAACTTCCTCTAAAGTCAATAACACATTCTCTCAATATTTTCTCTAAGGTCTGAAAGGTCCTCTCTGCCTGACCTTTTGTCTAAGGATGAAAAGTTATACTAAGATGAACTTGGGTGCCAAGACCCTTCTGAAAAGCCTTCCAAAAGTGAGAGGTAAACTGAGTATCTCTATCTGATATGATAGACAATGAAATCCTACGCAACCTAACCAAATCCCTAAGGTAGATCCTAACATAATCCTCAGTTGAGTAAAAAGTATAAACTAGCAAGAAATAAGCTGATTTGGTCATTCTGTCTATAATGACCCTTATCGAATCATACTGATGACACATTCGAGACAACCCTATCACAAAGTCTATGTTCACCACTTTCCACTTTCTAGTAGGTATACTAAACTCTTGTAATATGCCACTTGGTCTCTCGTGTTCAACCCTAACCTGCTAACAATTAGAACACTTAGCTACAAACTCTATAATATCCCTCTTTATACCACTCCACCAATAGATTTACCACAAGTCACGGTACATCTTAACGGCTCCTAGATGAATAGAGTATCGCGCACCACACACTTCTGCAAGTATATATTATCTTAAGTCATCAACACTCGGAATACATAACCTGTCCTGGCAATGCAACACACCATCTCCCCTTTGGGAGAAAACCTCAACTTTCTAATCTTTAACTAATTCCTTCAACTTAACCAAACTAGGATCTCTATCTTGCATTTCCTTTACTTCGACAACCAAGAAAATTTTGAAACATACTAAACGCATACACTGCCTTCATCTGAGTTAACCAACCAGACACCTAAGCTACAAAGCTGATGAACCTCCCTAACTAACTTCTTATCCTCCTCAACATGAGCAACACTACCCATAGACAACCTGCTAAGGGCATCTGCCATCATATTATCCTTGCCCAGATGATACAATACATTTATATCATAATTTTTTAACAATTCAAGCCATCTTCTCTGATGAAGATTCAAATCTTTCTGTGAGAATGCATACTGTAAACTTTTGTGTTCAGTGAACACATCCACATGAACCCTATAAAGATAATGTCTCCATGTCTTTAAAGAAAACACAACAGATGCCAACTCAAGATCATGGGTAGGATAATTCTTTTCATGGGGTTTAAGTTGTCTAGAGGCATAGGCTATGACCTTACCTGTATGCATCAATACACAACCAAAACCAACTTTAAAAGCATCACAGTAAATCACAAACCCATCTAAACTATTTGATAAAGTCAATATTAGGGCTGACGTGAGTCGAGTCTTGAACTCTTGAAAACTCTTCTCATAAGAATCTAACCACTAAAATTTGACTTTCTTTCGAGTCAATCAAGACACAGGGGATGCAATAGAAGAAAACCCTTTAACAAATTATCTGTAATAACCATTCAAACCCAAGAAACTCCTGATATCTGATAGAGAGATGGGTCTAGTCCAGTTCCTCACTACTTTAATAGTTTAAGGGTCAACTCTAATGCCATCATCAAAAATAATATAGCCAAGGAAATCTACTGATCTTACCTAAAATCTACACTTACTAAATTTGGAAAACAACTTATGAGCTCTAAGAGTCTGCAATATAATTTTACATGGTCTGTGTGTTCATTTTCACTACGGGAATAGACAAGAATATCATTAATGGAGACTATGAACAACATATCCAAGTACTGCTTGAACATTATGTTCATTAAGTCCATGGAAGCTGCAGGGCATTTGTTATTCCAAAAGACATAACTAGGAATTCAAAGTACCCATACCGAGTTCTAAAGGCTGTCTTCAGAATGTCACATTCTCTGACTATAAGCTAATGATATCCAGATCTGAGGTCTATCTCAAAGAAATAAATGGCACCCTAAAGTTGGTCGAACAAGTCATCAATTCTAGGGTGTGGATACTTATTCTTGATTATGACTTTGTTCAACTGATTGTAATCGATGCACATTCTAAGGGAATCATCTTTCCTATGCATAAAAAGGACTGGTCACCCCATAGAGAAACACTCGGACTGATGAAACCCTTGTCTAAGAAATCTTTCATCTATTCTTTCAACTCCTTAAGCTCAGTTAGAGCCATTCTCTAAGGTGGAATAAAGATAGGCAAGGTATCTAAAAGGAGATCTATTTTAAAGTCAATTTTTCTTATGGGAGAAACTCTAAGAATATCTTCAGGGAACACATCTAGAAATTCCCTTACTACTGAAACTGACTTGAGACTAGGTGTCTCAGAATTAGAGTTTTTGACTTAAACAACATGGTACATGAACCCCTTATATATAATTTTTCTTACCTTAAGATAATAAATAATTTGACCCCTAAGCACTGAAGTACTACCCCTCTATTTAATAATTGGTTCATTGGAAAACTGAAACTGAACAACTCTATTTCTGCAATCAACTAAGGCATAAAATAAGTGGAGATAATCCATGCTAAGAATGGCATTAAAATTGATCATCTCTAACTCTACGAGGTCAACTAAAGTAACTCTCTGGGACATTGTAATCGGGCAATTCCTGTATACCTACCTTACTACATTAGAGCTATATTCTGGAGTAAGCACTGAGAAGGGTTCTACTAAAGCTTTGGAACTGACACCGACATCGACTGCTATATAAGGAGTTACAAAGAAGAGTGAAGCTCTGGGATCTAATAAAGTATAAACATAAAAATAAAAGACCTATAATGTACCCGTAACCACATTAGTAGAACTCTCTTGATCCAGTCAAGTCTGGAGAGCATACAACCTATTCTGACAATGAACACTGGTTGCATTGGCAGCGACACCCTACTGAGTTGGGTGACCTTCTGAAACTAGAGGATGATTAGACTGACCCTACTGGCAGGCCTTTGGGCAATCTCTAACCCTGTGGACTATCTTGCCACATCCAAAAAATTCATCACTGTTGGCTCAACACATACCCTAATGTTCCCATCCACTAGCGGACTAGCTAAAGATAGGGCTGGGATGAAGAATTTTAATAAAACTATGAACGGTTACCACCCCCTGACCTCCACTGAGAAAAGTTAAAACTACCTGTTCTGGCCCTTTTATTCTCTTTCTTTCTTTCTTCTTAAGATTTTAATCTATAATCTGTTGAGCATGAACCTTAAATCTTGATAAATCTATCTCCTTAATCAACATTGTCGTCCTACACTCTTTGACCACACTATCAGATACACCAGACATATACTTACTTATTTTAGACCTATTACCATCCACAATATTAGAAGCATACCTCGCTAACCGAATAAACTTAAGTGAGTACTCCTTCACACTCATGTTGCCCTACTTTAAGTTAATGAACTCCTATACCTTATTTTCTCTCAACTCCAATAAGAAGAACCAGTCTAGAAACTCCTCCCATTCTCTAGCTCTACCTCAGTACCCGTATCCTTCTTTTACTTCTTATACCAGGTATGAGCTACATCATGCAATTGATATGCAATCAACTCTGTACTCTCACTCAAAGTGACACCCATGATATCTTTCACCTTCTGAACCATATCAAGAAAATCTTACGGATCCTCCTCAGATTTGTATCCCCAAAACAAATAAAGATTTATTCGGGTAAAGTCCCAAATCCTAGCTGCAGCTATATTTACCACTAGATTAGCTAGGGAAACAAACTATTGATTGTTTTGAGTAGCTACTAAGTAAGATAAGGTAGTGAAATCGGTTTTGAATTTGGTGTGAAAGACATGCTCATTCAGAGGATCTTCCTAAATAGGCGGTGGTGCGGGCTGGTTCCTGTTCCTTCTTCTAATATTTCTTTTGGGAGGCATAGTATGTAAACAAAATAAAGGATGAGTTATAAAGAAAGTTTAAATAGAGCTCATGCACATTTGTACAGTATAAATACTGAAAGAAGGGAAACTTTTCTAAAACATCTTGTAACCTCTGGTTCATAAGTGTGGCGCGCTTCACACCTATGCACAAGACTCTACTTAATGCGGCTTTCAGACTTCCTAGGAAACTTTAAGACTCTAGGCTCTGATACCAAGTTTTTTCATGACCCGAGGCTACCCTCTAGTCGCGACAATGGTGCTTACGGTCATAAGTGACCATAAGCTCACCCATGAGCTGGTACCTGCTGTGAGCACTAAATAAATACAAACATAATATCTGTGCAAAATATAAAAAGAAAGGGTAATATGTATCTAAATACCTAAATATGAATTACTGAATAACTAAAATAACTTATAAGAACTAAAAGTAACTAACTGACTGTCTAACTATTCTATCTAAAAACTATCAAAAGCCTCTAAACTACTGAAGATTTGATGTGATAGACCCCTAACTAACTCCAACTAACTGAACAAACTAAAATATTGAATTAACTGAACAAACAGAATATGTCCTCGATAGATGAGGACTCACCACTATGATTGTTGGATTATGATGAGTTGTCTAACTGTAGCTGGAAAATAGTGCATCTAAACTTATGATATAAGACATCATAGTGCAAAGAAAAGTATGCGGTCCGTACTTTGAATGTACTGATAAATGAGATGAGTTTAGGCTGATACACATAAGGTACTATGCATATAAAATAAAGACTAACTGAATAGCATGAGATAACTGAACATAAATGCATGAAAATTGTAACATCTGAGAATGCAAGCCAAGTATAAATTTATATTTCATCATAAGTCTGATATCTAAAAGACTGTAAACTATATAACTAAATAATTAAAGGTCTATACATTTCGTCAAGCAAACCTGAACTGAGACTACACTAAAGTACTATACTAAAACTATGGGAGGTATCATCTAACTGACATGCCCCAATCTGAGCTAATTAGGGTCCAACTTGTAACCCCAATTAGAAGGGTGTCAGTACTGTGCCATGAGTACTAAAACTGGTTGTATGGATCCACTAAACTAGTATCTCAAAGGAATAATAAGTCACCCTTAAACTGGCAGGTGCTCTAATGAGATATGTGTCACCCTCAAACTGGCAGGTGAACACCTTGTCAACCCTCAACTGATAGGTAGACATCTCTAACCTACCCTGGCTATATAGTTCTATAACTCGGGGATTACTTCTAAGGGTCACACCCTCTATTGGAAGGTGACCCCCATCCTAGGGTTCGTTCAATGCTAAATTCTACTCCCAACAGAACTGAGACTAGTACTAAACTGAACTAAATTCAACTAAATACTATTACATCATTGATGGTGCTCATCATGAATATGAATGTCTGAGTATACTGATAAGATTCATGGGTTAGCTGTCTGAGTACTTGACAAGCTGAATTCATATAAATCACATAGGCATTAGGTGTTTATAACCCACCAGCACTGAATAGAATTAACTATAATGTCATATAGAAGCTTTAAAAATCATAGTAGAGAATCATTGTTCAAAACCGATATTTAGGCATTTCATCAAACACATTAAAGTCATGAACTTAAGCATGGTAATGAGTAAACATGTGAGAATAACATGATTACAATACTAAAATCATAGATTTGGAATTTAACGTGAAGTTTTCAACATTTAAAACATATAATGCCTCATTCCACTTGAAAACACTCACAAACATAACTTATAATTGAATTAACAAGATATTCATGAAGATATTTCAACTTAAACTTGAAGATTCATAATTTAAAACCAAAAAGGGATTCTTTGACTCCATGGGTGAAAGGAACTGTAATACCCCATATTAGTTTTAGCTCAGTTCAGCTTCATATTGCATGCATAAGAGGCTTAGAACCTAAAAAATTAGCTAAGTATTGGAGACTTAGTTTTAATTTTTGACCTCTTAAATTAGATGATTTTTAAAGTGACCTTCCTAACCCATAGATGTAAGTTTTTGAGTTAATTAATGTCCAAGAGTGTAAGGGGCCTTTCTCGGGGAAGTTTTGGATATTTTTTATGAGGATTGAGGCATGTTTGGATTTGAATTCTAGATCCCCAACAGGATTGTGGAACATTGTGGCATAGAAGCGATTAGGCCCTTGGTGCGTCGTGGTGAAGTCTTAATCATTATTCCAGTTGTGAATTTAAATATCTGAGGGGTAGTAACGTCTTTTCCCCTCAATCCAAGTCATCATAAAATGACTTATATCAGTAATTTGGGCATAATTTGCCCATTCTCCTTCATATTTCTCTAAAAGAAATCCTAACTACCTCCCAAGAATCAAAAATTTTATTATCTTCTCTTCAAGAATACTAAGAAATTGTGCTTCCCAATCTAAGAACGTTCAAGACAAGTTGATTCTCTTCCAAGATTAAATCTTTAAGGTATGTTAGATGTTCATCCATGGGTTGTTTTAACCCATGGAGTCCAAGAATCCATTTTCAAGTTTAGAATCATGATCTTTACATGTTAGCATGAATTATATCCATGAACTCCTATGAATTTCAATTTTTATACCATTTTTACATGTGTTTTCATTGCAATTAGCCCTTGACATATTTGAAGGATGAAAATTTCATGTTAAATCCTTAACCCATGATTTTAGTATTGAAGTTATGTTATTATCCCATGAATTAAACTATTCCTATGCTTAAAACCATGAATTCCAAGTGTTTGATGAAATGCCTAAATGATTCGGTTTTAAACAATGGCTACTTGTTACATGTTTACAATAAATTATCTACATGAAAATCTTATGAATTTCGATCATGTATTACATTTCTAAGAGTTTTGATAGAAAAAACCCTTACACATTTGAAAGTTGAATTATGTTTATCTATAACTTGGTAATTTGGTTTCAAGTTATGATTTCAATTGTTTTCATATGGAATGTATTATATTATAATTTAAATATTATGGTTTTCATATCATGTTAATGTGAATTGAGAATAAAACCCTCAGTTTATGATTTGGTCATGTTAATGTGCAATTATATCATGTTTAAAAGCACCCCCATGTTAAAGTCTTGACCCCATGTATTTTATGAAATGCTTAAGTGAATAATTGTGAACAATGATTTCCTTCCATGGTTTCAAAGCTTTCATGTGTCATTATTATTGTTATCGAGTCCTAGGGGTTATGAAAACCCAAAATTTAGTTGTTTACTTAGTCTCAGTATTTTTAGAATAGTTTTAGACACATATAAGCATTATCAGTTCAGTCAATTATCATGTAAGTCAAACTTAGATCAGTTCAGTAATCCGAGTTAGTTCCTTCTTCAGTTAAACTTAGTTTAATCTCGTAATCAGTGTCAATTTAGTTGGGAGTAGGATTCAGCACCGAGCGAACCCAGAGATGGGGGAATTCCTTCTAGTATAGGATTTGACCCTTAGTAGTAATCCCTGAGTTAAAGATTTACGTAGATAGCGTAGGTTTGAGATATCTTCCTTTTATTTTAGGGTTAAAAAGATGTATTTCTCTTGGTTTAGGGTTGACACAACCATTGTTAGTACCCATGGCACGGTACTAGTACCCTTTTATATGGGGTCATAGGTTGGACCCCTATCATCTCAGATTTAGGGCATGTCGGTTAGATGATACCTCCCACAGTTTCAGTTTTAATATTCAATTTAGGACTCAATTCAGTTTTTCTTGACCATAGCATACAGTTTATCGGTTATTCAGTTATCAGATTTTAGTATTTCACTTACAGACTATTTCAGAATCATGTTATATGCTCGGTCATGCATTCTCAAATTTTACAATATTTATGTTTCGATATCAGTTATTCAGTTATCTCATGTTATTCTGTCAGTTATTGTTCATGAACATGAGCCCATACATATAACCCTAACCCTATCTAGAAAACTAGTACATTCAAAGTATTGACCACATACTTGTTTTTTACACTATGATGTCTCATATCATAGGTTTGGACGCTCAGGTTCCCGACCGTGCTTAGATATTCCAGCAAAACAGTAGAAGTAACCATGGTGAGTCCTCATAATTTAATGATTGATTATGTTTATTTTAGTGTTTTAGTTCAGTAGTTAGTTAGAGTTAGTTGGAGGCCTGTCCCATCAACTCCTAGTCAGTTAGTTTTAAAGGCTTTCAAATAGTTCAGACAATCAGTCAGTTTATCATTATTTTGTTAGTTTTCAGACAGTTGTTTTTAGACTTATAATTCAGTAATGTTTTGGTATTTCAAACCTTATGGAATATTTAGTTATTCTACCCATGTGTATCTTTTATTATTAGTTTTATTCAGTGTTCATAGCAGGTACTAGCTCATTGGTTAGCTTGTGGTCACTTGTGACCCACAGCACCATGTTTAAAAGCACCCCCATGTTAAAGTCTTTACCACATGCATTTTATGAAATGCTTAAGTGAATAATTTTGAACAATGACTTCCTTTCATGGTTTCAAAGCTTTCATGTGTCTCTATTGTTGTTGTTATCGAGTCCTAGGGGTTATGAATACTCGAAATTTAGCTATTTACTAAGTTCTATATTTTCAGAATGGTTTTAGACACTTATAAGCATTATCAGTTTAGTCGGTTATCATGTCAATCAAACTTAGATCAGTTCAGTAATTCGAGTTAGTTCCTTCTTCGGTTAAACTTAGTTCAATCCCATAATCAATGTCAGTTCATTTAGGACTATGATTCAACACCGAGCGATCCCAGAGAAGGGGGAATTCCTTTTAGCATAGGGTTTGACCCTTAGTAGAAATCCCTGAGTTATAAAACTACATAGACAGCATAGGTTTCAGATGTCTTCCTGTTAGTTTAGGGTTAACAAGATGTCTTCCTATTGGTTTACGGTTGACACAACCATTGTCAGTACCCTGGCACAGTACTAGCACCCTTCCAACTAGGGTCACAGTTCGGACCCCTATCATTTTATATTTAGGGCATGTCGGTTAGATAATACCTCCCACAATTTTAATTTTAATATTCAATTCAGAACTCAATATAGTTTTACTTAACCATAGCGTACAGTTTATCAATTATTCAGTTATCAAATTTCAGTATTTTGGTTTACAGATTATTTCAGAATCATATTATATGCTTGGTCATGCATTCTTAAATTTTACAGTATTCATATTTTGATATCAGTTATTCAGTTATCTCATGCTATTCTGTCAGTTATTATTCATATACATGAGCCCATGCATATAAACCTAACCTCATCTAGCATACTATTACATCAAAGTACTGACTGCATACTTGGTTTTTGCACTATGATATCACATAACATAGGTTCGTATGCTTAGCTTGCAGACTGTGCTTAGACATTCCAGTGTATCAGCAATATTAATCATGGTGAGTCCTCATATTTTGATAACCGATTATGTTTATTTTAGTGTTTCTAGTTTAGTAGTCAATTGGAGTTAGTTGGGGGCCTGTCCCATCAACTCTTATTCAGTGAGTTTTAGAGGCTTGCAGACACTTCAGAAAGTTGTTAGTTTGTTATTTTTTATTAGTTTTCAAATAGTTATTTTCAGACTTATAATTTAGTAATGTTTGTGTAATTCAGCAGGTACCGGCTCATGGGTTAGCTTGTGGTCACTTGTGATCATAAGCATCATGTGGCGTCCAAGGTGTAATTCCGGGGAGTTACAGGAACCCATGGATGAACATCGCACATACCTCACAATATGATTTCATGAAGATTCTTGGTAATTTCTTAAGTTTTGAAGCTTGAATTCCTTTATTTCTTGAGAATAGGTTAGGGTTTGTTCTTGAGGAAAAAGGGGCTTTTCTTGAGAGAATTTATGAGTAAAGGGGCAAATAATGCTCCTTGTGGTCCCCAAATTCGTGTTATGGACAAATTGGGTGTAGGAAAGACAAGGATAAAAAGTTGGACAACACCACCCCAATGCGTCGCTAACCCTAGTCAGGTCAAGAAGCCAATGTGTTGTGAGGCCATCATGATACCCCTCTATTTTGGACATCCAAACATGCCCCAAACCTCATCTAAAAGTCCAAAAACTCTCTCGATATGTACTTTTGACTTCTTTAAACATGAATCAACTTAAAAATAAACATTTCAAGGTCGGGATGGTCAATTTAAGAATCCATAAGGTTTAGGGGTCTTGAAAATGAATAAGTCCCAACACTTTGTGAAATTTCTATGTCTTGGCCCCCTTTAACATGCAATCATGATCTGACTCGAGCTAGGATCTTACAAGGTATTACAAGTTTTTGGGCTTTTAATTTTTCTTTTTTGTTCTTAGTTAGGCATACGCCGGTGTATACCTTGAACATAGAGTTGAGAAAATCTCTTGCTCCCAATGATCCGAATCCAATAAGGATCCTACAAACACCTGGTAGGATGTCTGAGATAAAAAGAACTTATAATCCTAAAAGGGTTCATGATTTTGTATCTCCACTGAAGGAGTACAACATATTATTGACCATCAGACCAGTGAGTTGGTAGCTCAAGCTAAACCCAAGAAAAGGGCAACAAAATAAGCTTAGAGAGTAGTTAGGGAAGCAGATCTTTCCGAGTAGCGAGAAGAAACAGACCGCCGAAAAGCACTCAGTGGAAATCAGAATAACAGAGGTGCTCGTGTTCAAGTAATCCCAGCATAGCAGTACATGCAACCATATATAGATGATGAAGAAGATATGGGATATATTGAGCTGATCGAGGCTGGAGCCATAGTACCTCCTACTTTTCCCCTTAGCATCAAATTTGACATCACGAGTGCCATAATCCAACATTTGAATTTGTAGGTGTGTTTGTAGGATTGCCTACTGATGATGAAAACTTGCACCTTGCAAATTTCCTTGGGATCTGCACCTCGTATACCATTCTATGGGTAGATCAGGAATCACTTAGACTAAGGCTTTTTCCCTTCTCACTTATAAGAGAAGCATCTTTATGGTTGGGGGAATTTCCAAGAGGCTCTATCATAACTTGGAACGAGTTGCACAGAAAATTCTTGAACAGGTTCTTTTCTCCATCAAGGGTGTTGCAGCTTAAGGATGAGATATATAATTTTAGGCAGCTGCAGTCAGAATCCATGTACGATGCTTGGTTTAGGTTTAAGAAAAAGCTGAGCATAGTGCCTAATCATCAGTTGACAGAGACAACCTTATCATAGATATTCTATAGAGCCCTGACCATCAGCTTCAAAGCTATGGAAGACATCATAACTGGATGAGCATTTATAAGATTACAGTGAAAGGTAGCTTTAGAGATGTTAAATTGGATATTACTCACTAACCGAGGGTGGAAAACTTAGCAGGCTGAGAGGGGATCTAGTACTTATGTTATTGGTGTTTCCTGCGATTAGAAAGAAGCTGATGATATAGTAGCATAAGAAATTGCATTGCTAAAGACTAATTTAGGGGTGCTAGCAAAGCAGTTTGCAGCGGCTAGTTATGAGAAAGTGAATACAGTAGCAGCATATAGGACAACATCCAAAGCGCACGAGTCAAAATTAAAAGAGCAAGCTAACTATCTAGATCATTCGATGGTGAGTTTTCAAGCCTAAGGGAAAGGGAACCAAGGTCAAAACTATTATGATAGAAATAGAGACTGTATTAGAGAGCAAGATAGTGATTGAAGGAAGAAGTATGACTACAGATAGAAGGGAGAAAGATATATTCCACCAGGTAAACGCGATGAAGAATCCAGAATAGAGGAAATGTTGGCTAAGTTTATGAAGGATCAGGAAAATCAGGAAACCAACCTTAGGGAGATTAAGCCTAATATTTCAAGGTTAACCAAGAAGGCATAGTCACATACCACTACTATCAAATTGTTGAAGCACCAATTTTGGTGGATGTCAACCACTCTAAACCAGAGGTAGCTAGGTACCCTTCCGAGCAATATAGTGTAAAATCTGAAAAATAAAGGTCACGCACTTGTTATTACCACGGGGAGTGGTATCACTAGTATTGATCCCCAATTACCTACTACAGAAGTTTTTGCTGATGAGACACCTAATATTTGATTTGAGAAGGTAACAGGTAATATAGGTATAGTTGCTAAAGATAAAGATAAGTATTCGATCATTGGTCTAGAAGTCAAACAAATTTCGAGACCACCTCCACCTTTTACTTAATGACTGAGGCAAAAAAAAAGAGGAAGGTAAGTTCAAGCAGTTTATTGAGATACTGAAATAACTGAGCTTGAACATACCTTATCTTGAGATGTTAAAGTAGATCCCTTTATCTGCTAGGTTCATAAAATAGTTTGTTACAAGGAAGAAAGGAGCGACTATTGAGAATGTTGATTGTGTGCACCACTGCAGTACAGTCATGACTAGGTCCTTGGCATAGAAAAAGTATAACCCTGGAGATTTCACTATACCATGCACTATTGGGACATCTAGATTTGCCCAAGCCTTATGTGATTTAGGGGCCACCATTAATCTGATGTCACTGGCCATATTCAACCAACTAGGCTTAAACCCTCGAGAATTGACTTTGATGTGGCTATTGATGGCTGACTGCAGAGTGAAAAATCCTATTGGAATCTCGTTTGATGTAATTGTAAAAGTGGACAGGTTCGTCTTTTCAATTGACTTTGCTATCTTGGACTGTGAAGTTGACATCGGGATGCCTATTATTTGGGTAAGACTATTCATGGACATAGGTATAGCTATGCTTGACATAGAAAAGAGTTAGCTAAAATTCTAAGTGAATGGTGAGGAGGCGACATTCAACATTTGAAAGACAATGAAGTAGCCAACCAACATGAAAGTAATGTTGCTGATTGATTGTATTGATGACCCTAGAGGATATTCCTATGGGTATCTGTATGAATTCTTAGTAAGCAAGATACTCGCGTCATGCCGCGGCATTAAATCAAGTAATACATGGGAGGCAACCCATGGGATTTGTCTTAGAAACCAATACATCCATGTCTTGCCACGACGTTAAATCAAGTGGTGAATTGGAGGTAACCCACTATATTTTAGTGTTCACATTTTTGTTGTTTTTGTTTTTATAGGTTTTTAGCTTTTGAACCTTCTTAGGAATATGGTAAACATTGCTATAATCATCGATTTCCAGGTAAGGGGACTATGTGATCAGCCCATCATGGTCTCAAGTCCCACATGCTAACTTGAGTAACAAATTGAAAATTTGAAATTTTGAGGATGAAAAATGGTAAGTTATGGAGTTTGGAACCTAATTTTACTTTTGGGGACCTAAAAATTAGTTTAACGCCCCGAGACTACCCCCTGGACGTCACACAGTGCTTAGGACTACAAGTGATCCAAGCTAACCCATGAAATGGCATAAGAGGGTGCTAAGTATTTTTTCTCAACTTTAGGGTGCTAAGTATTTTTCCAAAATTAATCTTCAGTTTGGGTACCATCAGTTGAATATTAGGGAGGCAGATATTCCTAAGACTGCTTTTTAAACCTAGTATGGTCATTTTGAGCTTTTGGTGATGTCTTTTGGTTTGACAAATGCCCTAAAAACATTTATCGATCTTATAAACTATGTTTTCCATCAGTTTCTAGACTTGTTTGTTATTATCTTTATTGATGATATTTTGGTTTATTCGAAGAGCTAGGCGGATCATACTGATACCTCCACTTTGTGTTGCAAACCTTGAAAGATCAGCTGTTGTATGGAAAATTCTCTAAGTGTGATTTCTGGTTGAATGTTGTGACCTATCTGGGTCATATTGTTTCTAGTATAGGGATCATGGTGGATCCACATAAAGTTGCATTAGTTAAGAAGTGACCTAGACCCACGACTCTAACCGACATTCAGAGCTTCTTGGGTTTAGATGGTTATTATAGAAGGTTTGTAGAAAGTTTCTCTTCTATTGCTTCCCCATTGACTAAGTTGACCCAAAAGAAGATAAAGTTCTTGTGGTCTGACATGTGTAAGGGTAATTTCGAAAAGTTGAAGGATAAGTTGACTTTAGATTTGATTTTGAATTTACTGAGGGTACCGATGGGTTCATTGTTTATTGTGACGCATCTCAAGTAGGACTACATTGTGTGTTGATGCAGTATGTCAAGGTGGTTGCACGTCACGACCCGAGGCTACCCCCTAGTTGCAACAACGATGCTTATAATCACAAGTGAGCTCAAGCTAACCCATGAGCTGGTACCTGTTGTAAGCACTGAACAAAATATAAACATAACACATGTGCAGAAGATAAACTGAAAAAGAAATGTAAATCTGAATACTGAGATACTAAATCAATTATAAGTCTGAAATATCTGATAAAACTGAAAGTAATTGACTGTCTAAGCGTCTGAAAGCCGCTAAACTAACTGAGGAGTTGATGGGATAGACCCCCAAATAACTCCAACCAACTGAATAAAATAAAATACTAAAATATCTGAATAATCATAATACGTCCTCGATGGATAAGGACTCACCACTACGAATATTGAATTACGATGAGCTATCTAATCGTGATTAGAAAACTGTGCATTCAAACCTATGATATAAGACATCATAGCGCAAAGAAGAGTATGCAGTTAGTACTTTGAATGTACTGGTATATGAGATGAGGTCAGGTTGACATACATGGTGTACTATGTATATAAAATAAGGACTAACTGAATAGTATGAGACAACTAAACATAAATGCATAAAACTTGTAAAATATGAGAATGCAAGACTAAGTGTATATCTATTATGTTACTAAGATAATCTATAATCTGAAAGTGTAAAAACTGGAAAAAAAAAAAAAAAAAAAAACTAAGTATCCAAAATCCTGTACATTTAATTAAGAAAACCTGAACTAAAGATACACTAAATACTATACTGAGACCGTGGAAGGTATTATCTAACTAACATGCCCTAATCTGAGCTAAATTGGGTCCAACCTGTAACCCCAGTTGAAAGGATGTCAGTACCGTGCCACGGGTACTAACATTAGCTGTGTGGATCTACTAATCTGATATCCCGAAGGACTAGGGAGTCAGTCCTAAACTGGTGGGTGACCCCTAAGAGAGTGTCAATCCTAAACTGATGGATGATATCTCATAATCCTAGGATGGCTACATAGTTCTAGAACTTAGAGACTGCAACTAAGGACCCAATCCTAACTGGAGGGTGAGCCCCCATCTCTAGGTTTCCTCAATGCTAAATCCTAGTCCCAACTGAACTGACACTAGTACTAAACTAAACTAAACTCAGCTAAATGTTGTTACATGACTGATAGTACTCGTCATAAATATAAATATCTAAGTATACTGATAAGATTCATGGATTAACTATCTGAATACTTGAAAAACCTAATTTATATAAGTCACGTAGGTATTGGGTGTTCATAACTCACTAGCACTGAACAGAATTAATAATAATGCCATATAAAAGCTTTAAAACCATATTAGGGGATCACTGTTCAAAAACCCAACACTTAGGCATTTTATCAAACACATGAGAGTCATGAACTTAAGCACGGGAATGGGTAGAACATGTGAGAATAACATGATTACAAGACCAAAATCATAACTAGGGATGTAACGTGAAGATTACAACATTTAAGCTATGTAATGGCTCATCCCACTTGAAAACACTTATAAGCATATCTTGTAATTGAATTAACAAGAGATTCATGGAGATATTTAGAATTAAACATGGAAAACTCATAATTCAAAATCAAAAAGAGGTTTTGGGACTCCATGGGTGGAAGGGGCCCATGTATGAACATCACACATACCTCACTAGATGAATTCATGAAAATCCTTGGGAGTTTTCTTGTGATTTGAATCTTGAATCCCTTGATTATTTGTGAAAGAGTTTGGGTTTGTTCTTGAGATGGAAGATGATTTCTTTGGGAGATTTTATAAGTAAAAGGGCAAATAATGCTCCTTAGAGACCCTAATTTTATGTTATGGATGAAATAGAGTAAGGAAAATGAATCAAATGCCCTCGTGGGCATGTAACTCATATAATTGTGTGGTACTAACCTATGCATCATGCCACTTTTCCCACGTGATATTCAATGCACTGCATAGTTCTCCCCACACAATAATTAATGTGTCGTGTATCTCTCCCTATGCAATATGCGATGCATCGTAGCCATATCACTGTGCTGTATTATTTTGACCATCCAAACATATCCCAAACCTCATCCGAAAAATCTAAAAATCACACGAGACATACTTTGAACCACCTCGATCATAAATCATCTCTAAAATCGACATTCCAAGGTCGGAAGGTCTAAAATAAAACAGTCAAAGTTTAGGGGTCTTGGAAATAACTAAGACCTAAACACTTAGTGAAATTTCTAAGTCTTGGACCCCTTTCAACATGCAATTGAGAGTTGAATTGAGCTAAGATATTATGAGGTATTATATTGCATATGCCTTTAGGCAGCTAAAGGTTTATGAGAAAAACTATCTAACTCATGATTTGGAATTATCAGCGGTGGTATTTGGATTGAAGATTTGGAGACATTATTTGTATGGGGTCCATGTCGATATTTATTTTGATCATAAGAGCCTACAAAACGTGTTCACTAATAAGAAGCTAAATTTTAGGCAAAAAAAGTGGCTTGAGTTGCTAAAGAACTATGACATGAGTCTTCACTATTACCTAGGTAAAGCTAACATGGTTGCCGATGCCCTTAGTAGGTTGTCCATGGGGATATTATCTCATGTGGACAAGGTGAAGTAGGATTTGGTGAAGCATATTCACCATTTGGCTAATCTGAGAGTCCATCTTTTGAATTCTGAAGATAGTGGTGTAATTGTTCAAAAGATGGCAAAGTCATCTCTTGGTGTGGAGGTGAAGAAGAAGTAGATGTTGGATCCTATCTTGATACATATCAAGAAGGATGTAGGTAGGTAAAAAGTGATAACTTTTAAGATTAGTGGTGATGGTATCTTGGTACCAAGGTAGATTATGTGTTCCCGATGTTAATGGCTTACAAGGAAGAATTTTTTAAGAGGCTCATAAGTAACGTTATACGGTTCATCCTGGTTTGAAGAAAATGTATCATGATCTTAAGAAGATTTATTGGTGGAATAATATGAATTGGGATGTTGCAATTTTGTAGCTAAGTGCATGGTGTGTTAATAAGTGAAGGTTAAGAACTTGAGGCCCATTGGGTTAACTTAAGAGATTTAATTGCCCCTTTGGAAATGGGAAGTGGTTAATGGGTTTCGTTAATGGTCTTTCGCAGTCTCGTCAACAATTTGATTCGATTTGGGTCATCATGGATGGGATGACCAAGTCTGTGTATTTCTTGTCAGTAAGGACTAATTTATCTTCTGAGGATTATGCCAAGTTATTCATTAAGGAGATCATAAAGTTGCACGGTGCTCTTGTTTCTATCATTTTTTATCATGGTACCCAGTTCTTATCTCATTTTTGGAGGTCATTTTTGTGAGGGTTGGAGACTAAGGTAACCCTTAGTACTGCTTTCCACCTGTAGATGGATGGGAAAGTATAAAGGATAATTTAAGCCTTGGAAGATATGCTTAGGGCTTGTGTATTTGATTTTGGTAGTAGTTGGGTTGATCACTTGCCCCTCATAGAGTTTGCATTCAACAACAGTTATCACTCTAGCATTGGTATGAATCTGCTTGAGGCCTTGTAGGGTAGGAGGTGTAGGTCTTCGATTAGGTGGTTTAAGGTTGGTGAAAATAGATAGTCATGGAGAAGGTAAACGTGATTCGGGATAAGCTTAAGACCGCCCAAAGTCTCCAAAAGTCCTATGCAAATATGAGGCGAAGGGAGTTGGAGTTTAACGTTGGTGATTAGGTGTCCTTAAAGGTGTCTCCCATGAAGGGAGTGATGCAGTTTAGAAATAAGGGAAAGCTCAGTCCCTATTTTGTTGGTCCGTATTTAGTTTTGAAGAGGGTCGGTAATGTTGCATATGAATTGGAGTTTCCTCCTAGTTTAAGCTCTATTAATTCGATATTTTATATTTTAATCTTGAGAAAGTACGTGGTTGATCCTTCGATGATTGTTCCTTTGTAAAAAGTGTGAATTTTAGATTCCTTGTCCTATGAGAAAGTCTCAATTGATATTTTGGATTGAAAAGTCCATCAGTTGTGGACTAAGAATGTAGCTTCGATAAAGATTATTTGGAGGAACCAAAAGATTAAGGAAGTTACTTGGGAAACCGAGGAGGACATGATGTCCAAGTATTCGTTCTTGTTTCCCGCACTGGATAATCAAGCTTAAGGTATGTGTATTCCTTAGCCTCTTTGTTTTCTGACTTTGTTAAAGGAAATTATGAATTCATTGATGTTTTGTTTTCTATCTTTATTCAAGGTAAGTTTGGGGTCAAACCGTGCTAATTAATGCCTTAACTCATTATTTGAGAATGAATGATCCTAAGGGCGGGGAGAGAATGTAACACCCCAAATTTTAGTCCTTCTATTTTTTTTAAATTTATCATTACTATCTTAACTATGACTCACCTTATGAGTCGTAGGGTGTCTTGATGGGTCATATGACCCTATTCATAAGGTGTCAAGTGAATGCTTCTTCAGTTGCTATCCTGAATACGACTTGGGGACAAGAGCCGTAAAGACCCATGATGAGTCATTGGACTTAAATCATACACTAAATAATGTGTATGTGGATAAGTTCTATTCTGAGTATGAGTGACTTACTATGAGTCGTAAGGACTCGTTAAAGTCGTGGTATGCAAATTGTAGGATGTCCAGTGATTACCCAATTGGTTTCTCTATTGACTATGACTGGACGCTATGAGTCATAGGGTCCCATTATGAGCCATGGTATACGAGTCGTAAGGTCAATAGTGTGTGTGCCAGGTGACACTATTTTAACAATGACTAGTGAGATGAGTCATTATGAGACCCGTAATGACTGACGATTTATTTTTTCAGCTTTTTAAATGGGGGTATTTTAGTCATTTTCCTCTTTTCCCATAATAGCCTACGACCTATAAAAAAACATACTTAGGGCCCTATTTTCATTGATAATCCACTCCAAACACTCTTTGTTCTCTCTCAAGTCTCGTTAGCATCCATACTTAGGGTTTTCAAGAATTAGGCCATCGAAGAGCTCAGAGATTGGATTATTTCCATAATATTGGTTATTTCAGGCATGTTTCTCTTCCCTAATTGCTAATTTATTAAAAACATATGCTTTAAAGTGTTGTTCATATGGTATTGATGATGGTTTTGAAACATTGGTTGAGGATTTTGAATGTTTGTTGTTGAACAAGGTTTGCCATGATCTACCTATGACTATTCATGCTTTAATTATGGTTTTGAAGTTGTGGGATACATGGGTATGGTGAATAAACTAGGGAATTGTGATTCCCCCAAACCTGTGACTTTTGAAGTGGTTATGACGTCAACCCCTTATTGTGAAATTAGTTTTGAATATGAAAAGTATGCATATTGAACTACTCTTGAACTATTGCATAATGTGAAAAGTTAATGAAGTACAATGGTTTTGAATTGAACCTGAAGGGGTTGTGTAATTCCCCAAGTTAATGTCTAATTGAACCAAGAAGGCTGTGAATTTTCCCATGTGATGATAATCGGTATGGCATGTTGATATTACCTTGCAAGTGTAGTTGGTATGACGATACCCATAATGTATGCCCAAATGCGTATCGTGGTTCAATGAATGAAAATATGTGATAATTATTTTAATTGAGCTTTAATGAGGGTTGTATAGCTGAGTCGTGAAAGTTGAGGTCCCGAGGGACCAATACTGGAAACTTTGGTTGCCGACATGGGGGTTGATATGCTCGGGTGATTTGAGTCCTTCTTATTATTATCATATGTTTGGGAGGTTTGAGTCCCCCATATTATATCACATAATTGGGTGCTTGTGACACTTTTATATGTCGGGAGGTTTGAGTACCCCATAGTGCATATATGTACCCTCTGGTTTGTGCGACTACACATATTGGGGTCCTACCGGTTAGAGGAGGGCTAGGCCCATATAGCCCATGGGTGCCTTCTTATGTTATGGAAGTTGAGCTACACCATCCAGGCTAAGGTTTTTTATGTTTATGTTAAGTCTTATTCCCTACCTCAACATGGGATATTATGAATATATGTAATTGCATATAATGTTGTGCATTGGATTTTTGACTAGTTTTAAATTTGTTATCCATGGCATTATTTTATCCCTTATTCCTGAGTTACATGCTAACGTTCACTCCGCTAACCATCTTCAGACGCTGTATTTCCATGTGATCCAGGAACTGACCATACTTCTACTTCCCCTGCTCAGTGATTAGGATTTAGGATCAGTTCGTTAGCTGATATTGAAGTGTTGAGCTTCCATATGTCGGAATTCTACATTTTATGTTTTGGTCTTTTGTGTCTCAGATTTGTTTTTGGCCGTAGTTGGGGGCATGTCCTAACACTCTATTGATATTCAGTTTTGATAGAGGTTTTTTCAAATTACTGTGGACTTTGGTGATGTTGGTCGGTTATTTTAATCGGTTAGAGATTATTGGTTATAGACATGTCTTTTATTCTTTAAACTTAGCTTGTGTTATCGTGTTATATATTCAAAATTCAACCAATGTTGGGTTGTGTATGGTGTTTGGTGAGGTTTAGAGGGGTGGTCTTCGATCCACGGTGGATTGGAGATGCCCATCATGGTTAAGCACTGGTTCGGGTTGTGACAATAATGTTATACAAACTAATTAGGACACACCCATCAATGGCCCCCTAAACATGGCATGCTCTTTCATTTTGGCATCTCAACTGGATGTTGTTCACTTTTGACACCTCAACTAATGTACGGATGCGTCATTTTGACACTTTTAGCATAGGTGGCAGCTCGCGTGTTTTTCACCCATTTCAGGCCCGTGATTGTTGTTTTTTTTATCTAATATGGCATCCAACTTGGTCATAATAATAATATTTAATTTCTTCCATTTTTTATACCTTTTTTTTTATTTCTAAACATCAATTTTGCCCATTTATCAACTTCTTTTTTAAAAAAAAAAATTCTTGTGAAATAAATAAAACATAACTGTCATCTTCCCCAATGATATCAATATAGCATACAACACTTTCACAAAGCCGATACACATAATCTCTCTATTTTTATTATCATCAAATCTAAAATTTCATTAAGAAGAAGAGCAAAAGATTTGTTAATATAAAGTTTTGAAAATTGATGTTAGAAGTTTTTCATCACCATTGATTATCGCCATTGATGTTAGAAGTTTTTCATTAACTTGAGAGTAATCGTCTTTGATAAGTTAAAAATCGGTTAAAATTAATTTAAGTTGGTGAGAATAAATTTGTTAAATTCAACCTCTATTGATGTGCGTTTTGAAGAAGCAGGTTTGGAGGTAAGAGTGGGGTTGCTGGGGTGTTTTGGAGAAGATGATCGGAGGTGGGGGGCTGAGTGTTTGGAGATGGTGATTTGAGTGGGTGGGAGGAGGGCTGGAGTGTTTGGAGAAGGTGATTCGAGGGGGGGGCTAGGATGATTTAGACGGGGGAGGGGAGGTTAGGGTGAAGAAGATGATTGCGGGGGGAATGGGATGATTTGGACGGGATGGGGGGAGGATGGGGTGAAAAAGATGATTGGGTGGGGGCATTTATTTATTGATTTATTAAGAAAAAATTAAGTTAATTAGTTAAAAATAGATTTTTTAATTATAATTTATTTAAAATTATTATTTTATATAAAAATGCCACGTGTTCTTTTTTAATTGATTGAATGCCATGTTAGCAGTATGTGTATTACACACTATTTATAATTTTAGCTGATTGTAAAAAAGGTGTCAAAATGACATAGTTAATAGCTATTTGAGGTGCCAAAAGTGAACAACGTCCAGTTGAGGTGCCAAAGTGAAAGATCGTGCGAAGTTTAGGGTGTTGCTGATAGGTTTGGCCAACTAATTAATATATCTTCTATTAATAGTCAATCAGAACAAATGTATTGGAATCAAATCACAAACAATTATATAGTTACTAAGATTTATCTTATTGAACATCCAACCCATGAACTTTTCAATTTTTGGCTTCACTCCAACAACTGACCAGTTAAAAATTTGGGGAATGATGTTTCTATGACAGACAACTATCTTATTTTTAACTTCAGAGCAACATTCATACATCCATACATTCAATACAATAGGCATGCCTCCTAACCGGTATAGCTGTTTTCGATAAAAAAAATATTATCGTCATGCTGTCATCAGCTTCTCAAACGCATTTTTGCCCTGTGGAAATTGTTCATAACATCCATCCTTCACCATCAGAAAATCTACTCTTCCAACTGTTACATCATGTAATTGTGAAAACAAAAACATATGTACGAAATACAATATAGACATGTGCAAAGAATCTCAATTATTGTCAAAGTTTTCGTGTTAAAATGTTGAACCAACGTAAGTTTGCTTATTCTAGTTTTTGCCTTTGGGAAATACTTCTTTATTAGAGTGGATTTGGAGGAGTCAGGATATAGGCAATCCTTGATATTGCTGATACATTTAAGACCACTAATGAGAGAAAACTCAAAAATAGTAAACATAAGAGCAGTTCTCTTGACATATACATGAATTTCATTCGGATTATCCTGTTCTATCTCAAGCATTAGTAGCCAATTTGATATTTGACCTCAGAAGCTGCATTGAGGCATATTGAGAAATACACCAAAAAATGATTGGCGAAGTAGCTTAAGTACTTCTTCATTCAAATAATCTTTGATATCTTTTTCAAATTCATGATTGCATGAACTATCGATATGCAAAAGATAAGGTGGAACTTCTTTTATTCGGTATTTCATCCCCTGTAATCACAAAAATTGTATACCAATATTAGTTAAATATAAAATCAAACTTAATCATTGAAGGTGCAAACTGATGAAATTTTTTCATAAATAAGCCAGATATACTTAACTATATATACCTATTGTATGTATCTGATTTGCATTAACTTGAGTTATTCCACTCTTATACATAGCATAGTTATGTATCAAGAATGACATATCATCATGTATATGTAGGAAAATCATATACATAGGTATGCTATGCATCAAATTTAAAGACTTCATTTATATCAATCCTGCGTAGCATAGTTATGTATCATAAGTGAAATAACACCGAGCCTACAGAAAATCCCCAACCAAAATACATAACTATGACTAAAGTTACTGCAATTATGTTACATACAATAGTTATGTATATGGGTTAGAATAAAACCTAATAGATCTGACAATGTCATACATATACAAAACTCGCTATGTATCAGAGATCAAAAGCCAGACTCGTTTCACTATGTAATACATCAATATACATAACAATGTTATGTATAAGGGTTGAAATAACAACGTATCTTGAACGAGTACCTCCAACCCAAACATAGTCACGATATGTATCAGGGTTAAAGTAAGAACTGTTAATTTATAGCTATATATAAAAATTGATAAAAATAAACAGATTCAGACACAAAGCACTGTACCTTGGTGGAGACGGGGTCGTGATGTATCTTTGTTTTCTTTCTTAAATATTCACCGATGACTTTTTTTGAGCTTCTACGTTCATCTTTCCTCAACTTCTTCATCTTAGTGGGATTGTTGCGGTGTTTAGATCTGTCTTCTCTGAAATTGGGGTCCTCATTATCAAAAGCTCTAGGAACAAATCCAAAAACACGATTTATTTGTTCATTATCATCTAATTGAGTTAGTCCTAAACTAAATGACGGAGAATCCTCCATTACTAAGCGAGATTTAGTAAATAAAGCACATGTAACAAACTCTCTCGTCTATTTTTTATTGAGTAAAGTTGAAAAAATTAAAAATTTTTACTAACCTCCAAAACAAAATTGAAGAAGAATGTTAATGAAGTTTGTTAGTAAGTTGAAAGTTGATGTTGAGAAATTGGAGAAAAACACATTATAAATTTAAACTTGCAAACCGCTTGATTGAGGTTTCTTGATTATAGACACTTTTCGTGGGAGCATTAAGCTTAGGATTTGAGATGTTTGTAAAGAGAGGGATATTGTAATTGGTTTTGAGATTTGAGATGTTATGTTATAATAAAAAATTAGACTGTAGTTTTAAGTAATTTTTAGATAAATAAATCTTCTTCCTCATAAATCACATAGACAAGTTGAAGAATGACAAGAGGAGCTTTTGTAAATAGGTTAAACGTTCCAACATTTGCAACATAGATGGAGAGAGAAGGGAACGAACATGATATGAGACTTGAGAGAATTGAGTTCAATTTTTGGTTTAAATATGTTTAAATATGTAAGTGAGGGCATTTAAGAGAAAGAAAGAATGAGGGCATTTAGTTTGATGTGCAAGGTTAGCAAATTTCATTAATTAATTAGTATAGATATCATAAGTTTGATTAAAATTTTATTTTTGATTTTTACATTGTAAATTTTTTATTTTATTTTATAATTTATTATTATTATTATTATTATTATTATTATTATTATTATTTTACTACTAACTTCTTTATTTTAAAATTTTGTTGATGTTTGAAGAACTGTTTATTTTTATGGTGAACCTTTTTGTATATAGTGATTTAATTTCTGGAATAGTTTTTAAATTTATTTTGCTTGATGTTTTTAAGTATATTTAAATCATTCTATTAATTTTATCATCATTTAATATATTTTTGAATGTATTTATGTATATAAATAGTGATTGAAAATTTTGTAATATGTACATTTTAATTAAATAAAAATAAAAATTAAATTAAATATATTATAATAGATATTTAAAATTATTTCTCTATATACAATAATTTTAATAGTAAAAGCCTATTAATACATTTTCTTTGGTAGTAATCTCTCAAAAATATTTTTTAAAAAAAATTAACTAAACACAATTTATTTATACAAACACTTTTTAAATGAATTAGTCAAACATAAATTGCGTTTTCTTAGAAGCACTTTTCTATAAATTCATTTTAAAAAAGCGTTTCTCAAATAACCAATTTTCTTACAACATATATTATCTTTATTTTGAGATGATCTTTCATATTTGCTCTTAAATTCATATTCAAAAAAGTAGTTACACGTACCATTCAAAGAAGAATCATAGATTATATTTCCTATAACTCGTAATAAGCTCAAAACATGTGAAATAACAAATTATATGACACAAACATGCATAAGATATGAGCTAGTAACATAACACAAACATATAGGCTTTATTGCGTCAATAGCTATTGCAAAATTAATTATTCTTAATCTATGAAAACGACCTAAAATAAAATATTTTAGTTTATTCGAAGTTCTTTTAAAAAGAAAAAAATAATAATTTAAGTTTAACTGGACCTAAGTGGAATATTAGAAAGATCAAATCATACTTGACAAAAAAGTTGAGGTACTAAAAACCACAATTGAGCAATCCAAGTTAGAGGAATATACAAATACCCCTTTTGTTTTCCATAGGAAGAGCAATAATTGTGAAGGAAAGAAAGAGCGGCGGAGAAATGGCATCGAACGCAGCAGCACCATTTTGGAGGTCAGCTGGGATGACTTACATAACATACTCAAATCTCTGTGCTAATCTTGTCAGGAACTGCCTCAAGGAACCTTACAAGACGGAAGCTTTGAGCCGTGAGAAGGTCCATTATTCCATTTCTAAATGGGTTGATGGCAAACCTCAGAAACCCAGTAAGTATTCTTTGCTCTGTCTTTATCTTTTTTGAAATCACACATCGGTAAGTGATGATGAGACCGTGCACTCCTTGTAAGGCTCGGAAAATCCTCCCCCTTCTCGAGCTCGTTTTTGCGGTTTGGGCTAGGCTCAAAAACTGATTTGAGTGGGCCGCACGGTCCTGAGCAGTTGCGGGTGGAAATACCGTTAGCCCACCAGACTGGATCTGGGTGTGAGGGAGTGATGAATGGAATGAATCACACTTCAATAAGAGCAGGGGATCTAGAGTGTAGTGAGGGGGTTCGGGTAGACCCGTAGACTAAAAAATACACAATATATATATATATATATATATATATATATATATTGTATTTTTTTCAATTTTTTTTGTGTATATATAAATTTTGAATCTAATTTCACCTTGAGGTTTCAAGTTCAAATCTTAAGCACTATATTTTGGATTCGGCACTGGATAAGAGATGAGATCTTTGACTCTTTTTAAGGCTTGGACAATCCTAGTTCCTTTGCACGAGCTTTTGGGGTGTGTAAAATTGACATTTTGACATATTTTTTTATTAATAACGTGGTTGCTGTGTAAAATTGAGAGATCTTTCTGCTGATTCGTTTGTAAGATAGTATTCCCAAGGTGTGGCATAGAGGTCAATGAAGTAGTTGAGAACCATTAGCTCTCAGGTTCAAATTCCAGCGGAGACAAAACAATAGGTGATTTCTTCTTATATGTCCTAGTTTTGGTGGACAAAGTTACTTGGTACTTGTTGCTGGTGGGAGGTGGCAAGTATTCGTGGATTTAGTCGAGGTGCACAAGCTAGACACCACGATTATCCAAAAAAATGCTTATTTTGATTGGTAGCAGAGGGTGGAGTAATTATAAGTGGTAGATGGGATTTTATTGGCCTCTGTCTGTGTGCAGGTATGTTCGATTTGAGGTTCTTGTTGGTATTCTTAACTCTGCTAGGGTAGAGTTTTGAAGTTTTTTCTACATTCTTGCTCAGGTACATTTAATCTTTTTTTGTTTTTTTTGGGCTTTACGAAAGATAACTTTGGTGGTTTTGTGATATAACTCAAGGAGAACCACAACCCAAAAGCTAGCTATAGCTATTAAGGTGGGGGGAATCCAAGGTTATATCAGCCCTAGAGTAGCTCCCCATTCAACTAATGTTGGGTCAAATCCAATATCTTGCAATAGGATTATAACAAACCACCACAGTTCATCGATCGTCTTTGATGGCTCCACACTGAGTAGCTTCCACTCTACCACAAGTGGGTAGCTCTTTCCTAGGTACCTCTTTTCATCATCATGTGGCCCCAAACCCCACATGGTGTTTGGTTGGAACGAAGAGTGGTGGGTGGCTCTGATACCATTTATACAATCCAACGAAAACCACAACCCAAAAGCTAGCTATTAAGGTGGGTGAACTCAAGGTCTTATAAGCCCCAGTTAACCAATGTGGGACTCGAGGGCCCATACCTTGCAATAGGATCATGACATTTTGTATCTTTTAGACTACCTCCTTAGCATCAGTTAGATAATGCAATAGGTGTCCCTATTGCAGATCCGATAGTTACGTCGTTTATTTCTTGGTTGTGTTTGTGTTTTCAATCACTCTTCTATGTGGAAGTTGGACTATGACAAGAATTTCTTATAGGCGCTTTTAGCTTTTGATTTAAACGTTTGGAGACTTCCTAGTTTACCTTTTTATTGGTTAATCTGTCTTTTGGATTTTGCGAAGAGCGGTGATAGCATGTCACTGGGACACACTTTAATCTTGCCTTTGTTTCCACAAGGATACAGATAGACTCCTTTGTCATAATTAGAATCAAATGGATATCTTTGTCTTCATGTTGATATAGATCAATGCCGAATTTTCCCAAGTATCTGCCAGGACATAGATCATAGCTCTTAACCATCAATGATATTTATACTTTAATCCTTCAGCAATTGTGTACAACCAGTACCGTATTTCTGCCTCTCACTCTTTTACACTTAAATACCGGGTTGGCTATTTTTTATATGGCAAAGTTTGAACCAGTGACATGCGCCTAACCTACAACACCGCGCATTGCTCTTTTACCACTAGACCCAAGCTCCGTGGCAGTACCATTAACCTGTCTCAAAATGTTATTTCTGTTGGTTTCATATGATCTAATAAAGACATTATATTAATGAGCTTTGATGTTGTCATCTGAATTTTCTCGGCTAACTTTGTCAGTCTAAGCATGCTCAGATTGTCTGTACTAAGACTGGATAAGGTAGGAGAATTGCTGTAGGCTGGTAGCCGGTATAAAGCTAGCTACTTCATGATGAATCCTTATGATACAAAGAGATGAATTAACATGGGGAATGTGGTTAGCAAGGATTGGTATAGCTGATCTCTAGTTGTTTATGACTAAGGCGTAGTATTAGTAGTAATCGATGTCGAAAAATGTATTCTCAGGTTGTTGAACTGTCCACTTTTATTTTCATGTTCCCTCTTGTAAAAATCTTCACTGAAAAGCTGTGATGTGGAGTGTAGTCATCACAACTACACAAATATAGTCATATCTCAAAAGGTGACTATGTCCTTGTTTAGGGGGAAAAGGAACAAAGCTAGGTCATTATCTAATATATTTGTTCGGTATTAAACTCAAACATGAAGAGAACATGTTCAATGATTGACCTTTATTAGATTGCGACTCTTTTACTTCCTTGGCCACAATAATCATGCATACACTGTTTGACTAAGATGCAATTTTCCTTGACAACTTAGTGCATTCTGTTACCTTCCCCCATAGTACAAGGTTGAATCTTTGAACTTTCTATTAGGACAATAGAAGTAGATAAAGGAAGAAGAAAATTAAATGATGATATTACGTGCCACTATTAGTTCTAATTGGAGTGGTTGTATCAGTTGAATCTGTCAAAAATAGTTGTATTGTTTTTCATCTATTTTTCAGAAAAAAAAAAAAAAGAATCGTGTTAACATGTCTGTTGTGTAGATACGGTAGTGATTGTTATATAGTCTTTTGGTTACAATGGTGTCGTGTCTAGCTTGCACGTACTTTCGGTGAATTCACTTGTTGCCCACTAAGGTTTAGGTTTAAGTAGGTGGGCGTATTCAAATAGGAGGCGAATCTTAGATCACAAGGTTGTTACTCCAGTTCTTTGACCATTAGGCCACCCTCTTAGGGGTTGTTGACCTATATTTACCTCTGAAGATTGAACTAGTGAGGGATGACGGTGGATGAGAAACTTAAATGAAGGGAAAGGGGATGTGATTCATGGCCAGTTTAAAAAAAAGAAGTGAAGGCCATAAGCTTGTATCTTATCGTTGTTTATTTCTTTGGTTAAACGACAATTTTTCATCAATAATATGGGGAGAACCCAGAATGCAAGATGTTAATGCAATTGTCATTATGCTCCTATACTTTTTGCTTGGTGAAGAATAGGAGTATCAAGTTTTTGTTTCGATATGAGTGCAGTGTTTCTTTCTCGATCTTGCAAGAGTCAGAAGGTATAGGGGATAGAGTGTAGGGTTGACTGGTCGTTTATGTTATAATTGCATAATTTTTATCTTATTGTCATGGCAAAAACTGCATCTTCGGTCTTCTAACAAATACTTCTGCTATTCTTTTTACAGCCCTCCGATCTGATACTCCTGAATGAAGAACGAGGATGGATCTTGGGATTTGTTTTTGATGTTATATGAATTTTTGTTCTGCTCCTGTGCTGGAGCTTGCATTAACTACTGTTGATCTTCTAATAACGACGTAGTAACTAGACTTTGGTCCTACACATGCTGGGATTGAAATCGGAAAGTGATTTGGTGATTAGCAATAATCTCTTGGCTGTAGCGTCTTAAAAGGCAACACTCGTGTGTAATGCAAAAGATTTTAAGACTTTGTTCTCATCCGTTACAAGGTGCTGAATTCTTCCTTTATTGCGCTAAAGTGTCTGTCTTAGAGTCATGTTATATTACATTGCCTAGTCTAATGCAAAACGAAGCATGATTCTAATACTTGTTGCTACTCTAAAGCACAACGAAGCATGATTCTAATACATGTGAAATCTTCTTGTTATACTTGTCAAAATTTGTGCTGCTGTATAGCAAGTCGAACAAAAGTGTGCGTTTACCAACCAAACACCCGAACTTCCCACCCCACCCCCACCCCCATCCCCCACCCCAAAAAAAAGGAATAAAATAGTAGGTGAAATTGTTAACTGACGGGATTTGATATCAAGCGGTGCCTTAGCGCTAAGCGTTTGATCATAAATTTTTAAAAATTATCTTCGAATGTCTGTTTAATCAAGAAATTTGATTAGATTTTGAAATCAAATAGTTTAGATGTTTATTTTTGTCTATTTTAAGTCACAATGGCAAAATTTAGTGTTCAAGCATAGATTTTGTTGAATTTTGGAAAAAAAGTTCTTGAAGTTTGTTGAAAATTAGTTTTGAAATTTAAAATTGTGTTTGAATATGAAATTTTAAAGATAAATCTTAAAAAACTGATTAAATTTCATGAACGCTAATTTATTTCTTTTGACAATCTATCTTCAAAATCAATGGTCAAACTAGATCTAAGGCCAAGATGAAAAAAAGAGGATGCATGCAAATTGACTATAGTGGATTTAACCTTTTTGGCGCAGCTAATTTCCTACTATCACCCTACCATCATCACTAATCACACATTTTTAGCTATGAGCATCAACGTTGTCAACTACTAATATCAAACAACTTCATCATTATAATTATCACTACTAACGATTACCGTGGCACCAACAGTTACAATATCAACTATCTCTACCATCACAATTAGTATCACTACATTTAATTAGACACTAACATCACCAATTACCATCACCATCACCACTATAAAACATAAATGTTACATTTTTATTACTACTAACAGAAATGGTCATTGTCAACACATGCCTAACATTATTAAAATCAAAACTACTAATATATATATTTTTTTCCAAATACAATTAGAAGAAACATAGAGAAAATATACATCATCTGTATTTTATACAAATATTTTCACTGCCAATTGATGTTTTAAAATAAATTTTAAATTCTCAATTGTCTAGGAATATCATAAGTATTTTAAAAAGACATTTTTCAATCTTTTAATTGATTCTAAGAACGTTACTGAATTTTTAGAAATCAAAGAAACACTTTATTGGGTTTCTTTAATTAAATCATAGATTCAGTAGGTTTTCAGTTTAGAAAAATAAATCAAGAAAAAATCAAATCCATTGAATAAATTATGAGTAAAATAAATTTTATATATTAAGTTGAAAAAATGAAACATGAAAATATTTGATTTGAGTTTGAGTTGATTAAAACAACTATAAGCAAACAAGTAATTAACGCTCAAAATTTCCATTACAAAACATCTTAACTAATAGGAGTAGTATATTTAATGTGATTAAAATGATTACAAGCCAACAGACAATTAATGCTTAAAGTTTCAATTACCAAAACTATTAACTTGGAGTAGTATGATTAATTAAATGCTATACAACTTTATTTGCAAAAACTTGAAGGTAAATTGGAAGGTGATCGTTATGTTTTAAGTTTAAATATTCTGATCACTTTTCTGATTATAAAAGTATTTACGATAAATTGTAAAATGCAAAGATCTCAAGATTAAAAAGGCAAGCTTATTACTCTCTCTGTACAAATTAATTTATTTAACGTATTTTCCTTTTTAATTCGTTTTAAAAAGAATGTTTCTCTTTTTAAAAATTTTTTAATTCCAACTCCTATTTGACATATTTAAAATCACAAAATTAAAAAATATTTTGTTACATTCTGTGTATCTTTAATTTAAGATTGTTTTCTTTTGAAATACTATTTATTTAGTACAAATTCATATTAAGTTTGATGGAAGGAGCATATTACAAAAGCAAAGTTCTAGAATATCTACATGGTTGTGTTATCGTATTCTCAAAGGCAAATATATGAAGGTTGCTATTTTTTTTTATCATATTAATATGACAAAGATAGTAATTTGTTGTATTTTTTTTATATAATATTGATGGGGTCTCAAAGGGTAACCTAGGTAGAAACTCTTGGGCATTTTGCTTAAGAGATTCACAAGGTGACTTGATACATGCAGAAGGGGCTACGATAGAGGATACAAATAGTATAGAAGTTGAGGCAATGGCTATTCTACATGCAACAATTCACAACAAAGAATTTAATGCAGGCCAGAGTAATTATTCAGACTGACTCACTTTTGATGCACAAGTTGTTAAATAGGGAATGAGGAATTTCATGGAGGTTAGCAGATGTAATCAATCAAATATGACAGACATTATCAAGCAAGCAGATGCAGATTCAACACATTTACAGGGAAGACAATCAATTAGTAGATGACTTAGCCAACATAACTTTGGAACATGAACAATTCGCATATACTTCCTTCAATCAGTTACCAAGTGCAGAAAGGAAGATATTGAATAATGATAAGCAGCAAAGATGTTATCTGAGATTAGTAGTAGCAACAAGCTAAATGAACTAGAAAGGCTAAAGGGAAAGGGTTATATTTACAACCTCTTCAGCTACAAAAAAAAGTTAGCCTACATACACCAACCAAACAAAAAGGACTCTCAGTAGATGGGGAGGTCTTTAGGTCAGATCTTCAATTCATGCCGTTGAGGTTTTTGGTCTTGTTCGACTACAAGTGGATTCGAGCTCCATACAATCTTCCTCCCTTCCATAGCTATGGACAAGCAACAAAATCAGTTTCAGCAATGAGCTCAATCAGTCATCTAAAGTACTTTAGGAAAGGTGTATTACCTGGACTAAGTACCAAAGCTCAACTGACCAGACCACATTTTTAGCACCAAAAAGAACAGAAGGGATCCTTACACTGGAGAACACAACTGCAAACAAATATCAACTATCAAAACAAGAAGCTGAAGAGAGAGGTAGTTCATGTTACCGAAATGGAAAGAGTCTCTTACTCTTGCAAGCTGGAAGGCAAGATGCTAATATCCATCCATGGCACGGTGTTTATCACCCACAAAAGAAGAAGCACGAACTGATGATTTTCAAGGACAGCTATGGAAGAGTACGTAGAGCAACGGTGAAGAGGGAGCTGAAGTTGCACCTTTTTGGAAACCCTACTGATATATGTTCATTTTTAGGCTTTTGGATCGGATCTCTTTATGGATCGGTCCTTTTATTTTGTTATTTTTGTTTTGTTTGGATGGGCTGGCCCATTGTATATGCACAATAATTGATTATTATGAATAAAACCCCAAATTAAATAAAAAAAAAAGTTTTTGAACATCTAAAATTTACATTTAAGACATTAATTAGTTTAATTTAATTTATTTAGCTTCAAAGATCAAAATGTGACAAATAAAAAAAAATATAAAAATAAATAGTAAGAACTCGATTGATTAAATAAATAAATGAAATTAATACACCAATTAATAAACAAATGAATGGAGTAAACAATAAAAAATAGAAGGAGAGGATGCTTGTGGCGACTTAGTAGACAGTATAATTTGTTGATCATTTGATTGCAAGTACGTTCAATGACCAAATAGCCCTATATCTTTGTCAACAATGACAGAAAACTGTCGTATGTCGAAACCACCTTTTCTTATAAATAGAAAAATAATATTTTATATTATAAAAATTTATTAATTATTTTTATATATTCTGTGCCGGGGGTCTATCGAAAACAACCTTTCTACTTCTTTGGAGGTAATGATATGGACTGCGTACATTCTATCCTCCCCAAACCCCACGATGTAGGAATATACTGGGTTTGTTGTTGTTATATTATAAAAATTTATTAATTATTTTTACATCCAACTCCACTATTGTAATACTTCAACATTGGAAAGAAATAAAAATATAGTATCACTACCTCATCTTTATCTTCCTACTTTAGATAACTAATTTAGGTGTACGTGCGAGGTGCGTGTACTCAATGGTGGATCTAAAATTTTTCTTCAGGAAGTTCGAAAATTTAAAATATAAATGTGTGAATAAGTCAACAAAATACAATTTTAAGAAATGCAATAGTAGTAATTTAGGCAGCAGTGAACTTTAAAAAATTTAGACAACTTGCACCCGTAGTGATAATCAAGCCCGAAAAATGGAGCTGGTGCTTGCAACCCAAGTAGTGCAATCTAGTACCACTAGGGTGTCTCATTTCTTTGTTTCAAAAGGTTCAAAAAGAATATATGTACAGAAATATAAATTTTTTATCGTATATAGACAACGTAATTTTTTGTCGAGGGGGTATGGGTGAATCCCTGACACCCACATAGGTCAGCCCCTACATGTACCTCACTTTAATGGACTTAAATGTTACACTAAATAAGATATTAATTTAAATAATAAATATGAATACAATAATTAAATGCAACATCTTTTGAACATGTAAAGATGAAAAATTTATTTTGTTAGTTATATCGTAGTTGTAAATATCTAAGATACCATGAGGTAGGTGAAATATATTGACAACTTCTTAAATTACTGTTGGTGTCTTTAGTAAGCCGATGATTAGTGCTTGATAATTCACAAAGTTGGATAATTTGACTTGGTTCCATCCTAGAAGTGAAAAATTTGGCCTGCAAATTTCATACCATTTCAATCCCTCTTCTTGATCAAATAGTCGGTATCACTTTTCGATCGCTCTAAATATAGTCATGCTCTTTCTCCGCACTTCACCCATAATTTTAAAATTTAGTTTGTAACATAGATTCAGAGTAACAATTACAATAGTGTCTTAAAAAAATAATCATAATATTTAATATAATTTTATCAAGTGAACTACATATTGACAAATTAATATTAAAAAAATACACAATTACAACAGCAACAACAACAACAACATCCCCAATGTATTTTCATAAAGTGGAGTCTGGAGAGGGTGAAATGTACACAATCCATACCACTACCTCAAATGAAGTAGAGAGGTTATTTTCGATAGACCCCCGACTCATCACAAATAAAAGTATAATAAATAACAAATATAAAAACACACAACAAAACTATAATACACAGCTTGATAATGAAGGAAACAAGACACACACAAGGCAATATTATAAACTATCTATCCAAAATCTTATACATCACTGAAACACAATGAACAAGAAACTACAGACACTTAATATTGCTGTTGTATTTAGTTGCAAAGTGCAATTTAATTTCATACCATTCAAATTATGGTGAAACAAATATGTAGAATCTCCGAACCACTAATTATATAGGTATGAACAAACTAAATTTAGACAGGTTATAAAATAAAAGTTAATAACTTTTACACAAAAATATTCTTTAAACCGACCGATATTGTCACGACCCAAATCAGGGCCTGGTCATGACGGGTATCTCAACTCCATCGAGTATCAGAGACCACCCCTGTGCTCCTAAACAAACAACACAATATCCTCGATGTCGGATGAATTTCAAACATATAACAAGGTAAGTTTAAAATATAAAGGGTATGTCTATAACCGATAACCATTGACCGACCAAAATAACCAACCAACATCACCTAAGTCCACATTAATCCGACAAAGCCTTCTAACAAATGACCTAAAAACCATTATTGGTCGGGACTTGTCCCTGACTCTGACAGATGACAATGACAATGAAAATGTTAATGATGATGAAACTCTTAACTCTAATCTAAGATAAGATCTGATGAAATGTCTAAGTCTTTCAAAGTGTAGAAGCTCACCACTTTACCATAATGAACCGATGAACCAAGCCGATCCATCTAACTCTGCACAAGAAAAATAGAAGTATCTCCGATTCCAGCATCGCATGGGGATACATCATTCGGAGATGGTTAGTGGGTGAAAACTAGCATGTAAGTCGGGGATAAGGATAACATAATGCCATGATTAATAGTTCAAAATCATTCAAAACCCATGCACATGAGAAAATACATATACATATATAAATATCACATACCGGGATAGGGCATAAGGTTTAACATGAACTTTGAAAACCTTAATCTGGATTGTTAGCTCAACCATCATAACATAAAAAGGCACCCAGGGTATATATGGGCCCAGCTTACCCTCAGCTGGTAGGGGCCCAATGCGTGTCGCCACACGAACCAGAGGGTATACATATGCACTATGGGGGACTCAAACCTCCCAGCATATTAAGGTGACACAAGCACCAAATCATGTAGTATAATACGGGGCACTTGAACCTCTCAATCATATGATAATAATAAGGGGACTCTAACCACCTGATCATTTAGATCCCCGAGTCAGCAACCTCAAAGTATTGGTCCTTCAAGACCTCCACTTTCACGACTCAGCTACACAACCCTTATCAAAACCTATTTAAAACAATTAGCACATACATTATCATTTATTGAACCATGATATATATTTAGGCTTACATAGTTGGTATCGTCATACCAACTACTCTTAGAAGGTAACATCAACATTCCAAACTAATTACCATCACTTGGAGGAATTCACAACCCTCTAGGTTCAATTTAAAAATCATTATGCTTCATTAGTTTTTCACCTTTGGCAGTAGTTCAAGAGTAGTTCAATATGTATACTTTTTGTATTCAAAAACCAATTTCACAATATGGGGCTGAGGTCATAACCACTTCAAAAGTCACAAGTTTAAGGAAATCATAATCTCTTAGTTTATTCATCATACCCATGCATCAAATGATTTTAAAACCATTATTTAAACATAACACATGCAGGGAAAAACATGAAACATTACATAAACAACAATTATTCAAGACCCTCAACCCATGTTTCAAAACCACCATCAATACCATATGAACAACACTTTAAAACATATGCTTTTAACAAATTATCAATTAGGTAAGAGAAATATGCCTAAAATACCAAGTTTCACGGAAATAATTCATCCCTTGAGCCCTTGGATGACCTACTTCTTGGAAACCCTAAGTATGACTGCTTGAGAGAATTTAATAGAGCTTTGGAAGTGTTTGAGTACATTATGAATGAGAAATAACCCTTCTTAAGTTCTTTATAAACGTTTGGTTTTAATTGGGTGAAAAGGGAATTGTCTAAAGTGCCTTCAATTTACAAGCTAAAATTTAGTCGTCAGTGACTATGGGTCACTATACAACTCGTATAGACTCATTATGACTCATCACCACAAGTCGTTGCTAAGACAGTCTCCAAGGCACTCATAATCTGTTGACCTTATGACTCAACTTATATGACTCGTAATAGGACCCTACGACTCGTAGGATCCATATGTTGTCAACCCAACAACCATTTGGGGTATACACTGGACACCCTACGATTTGAATCTAACAAATCATAATAAGCCCTTATGGCTCTTAGTGAGTCACTCTTACTCAGAGTAGAATTTAGTCACACACTTACTAATTTGGTTACGATTCAAGTCCAATGACTCATCAAGACTCCCTACGACTCGTCAGGGGAGTCATAGTTAGGACGGTGAGGATAAAACTTCAGAAATTTTTAAGGAACAAAAACCCAAGGCATTACATGCTCCCCCCTTAGGATCATTCATCCTCAAATGATAGGATAAGGTATTTATTAGCACAATTTGACTCCACACACAACTACACTTACCTTTAATAAAGACAAAAAACAAAGACACAAGGAATACACATACCTCTAGCACGATTTTTAGAATGGGGAACAAGAATGGATACTTGGACTTCACGTCCTCCCCAGCTTCCCAAGAAGCTTCATCAACCTATCGGTTTCTCCAAAGAACCTTTACCGTAGTCATGTCCTTAGTCTGTAACCGACGGACTTGCAGATCTAAAATCTCTTTCGAGACTTCTTTGTAGGACAAGGAATCCAAAATACCCACCTCCTCCAAAGGAACAACCGTCGAAGGATCACCCCCAAACTTTCTCAACATTAAAACATAAAATACCGAATGAATGGAGCTCAAACTAAAAGGCAACTCTAGTTCATATGCAACATTACCAACCCTCTTCAAAACCAAGTATGGACCAACATAACGGGGACTGAGCTTCCTCTTCTTACCAAAATGCATCACTTTCTTCATGGGAGACACCTTCAAGAACACCCAATCACCAACATTGAACTCCAACTCCCTCTACCCCACATCCACATAGGACTTTTGGAGATTTGGGTGGTCTTAAGTCTATCCCAAATCACCTTTACCTTCTCCATGGCTTGGTGAACCAAATCAGGACAAAATAACTTATTTTCACCGACCTCAAACCACCCAATAGGAGACCTATACCTCCTACCATATAAGGCCTTAAACGAGGCCATACCAATTCTAGAGTGATAGTTGTTGTTGTAGGAAAATTCTATGAGAGACAAGTGATCAACCCAACTACCACCAAAATAAAAAACAAAAGCCCGAAACATATCTTTTAAAGCCTAATTTGTCCTTTTGGCTTGCCCATCCATCTATGGTGGAAAATGGTACTAAGGGTCTCCTTAGTCCCCAAATCTTGCTGGAACGACCTCCAAAAGTAAGATGAGAACTGAGTAATCTGATCAAATAAGATGGAAACTGGAGTGCCATGCAACTTCACAATCTCCTCAATGAATAACTTGGCATAATCCTCAGAAGAGAAATTAGTCCTTACTAGCAAAAAGTGAGTAGACTTAGTCATCCTATCCACGATGACCCAAATTGAGTCAAATTACTGGCGAGACCGCAGAAGTTCGGTAACCAAAATCCATATTAATTATCTCCCATTTATACACTGGTTGCTCAATCTCTTGAGTCAACCCACCAGGCCTCAAGTGCTCCACCTTCACTTGCTGACACACTATGTACTTAGTCACAAAATTAGCCACATCTCTCTTCATATTTTCTACCAATAAATCCCTTTAAGATCATGATACATTTTTATCAAACCAGATAAATAGTATAACGTGACTCATAGGCTTCAGCTAAAATTCTTCCTCGCAACCCATCAATATTGGGAACACATCATCTACCTTGATACCCCAAGATACCATCACCACTGATCTAAAAAATCATCACCTTCTTCCTACATACATTATTCTTAATTTTCATCAAGATAGGATCCAACATCTATTTTTCCTTTACCTCAGCACCAAGAGATGACTTCGCCACCTCTTGAACAATCACACCACCATTTTTGGAGTTTAAAAGATGAACTCTAAGATTATCTAAACGGTGAATATCCTTTACCAAATCCTACTTCTTTTCATTCATATGAGATAAACTTCCTATAGACAACCTACTAAGAGCATCAGTAACCACGTTAGCTTTACCTAGATGATGGCAAAGACCCATGTCATAGTCCTTGATCAACTTAAGCCATCTCCTTTTCCTTAGATTTAGCTCCTTCCGAGTGAACACATATTGCAAGCTCTTATGTCAGAATAAATATCAACATGGACCCCATACAAATAATATCACCAGATCTTTAATGTGAACACCACAACCAATAATTCTAAATAATGAGTCAGATAATTCTTCCCATGAACTTTCAGTTGTCAAGAAGTATAAGCAACCACCTTGCCATGTTGTATCAACACACAACCCAGTCTCACCTGGGATATATCACAATAGATAACAAAACCATCAGTGCCCTTAGGTAGAGTCAAGACCGGAGCTGAAGTCTACTTATTCTTTAGCTTCTCAAACTACCCTCACAAGTATCAGACCATAAGAATTTCACCTTCTTCTGGGTTAACTTAGTCAATAGGGCAGCAATAGAAGAGAAACTCTCTACAAACCTTCTATAATAGCCAGCTAAACCCAAGAAGCACTGAATATCAAATGGAGTCATGGGTCTAGGCTACTTCTTAACTACTACAAACTTTTATGGATATACCATGATCATTTTACTAGAAAAATATGACCTAAATAAGTCACAATATTTAACTAGAACCCACACTTAGAAAAGTTTGCATACAACTGTTGGTCTTTCAAGGTTTGCAACACAAGGTAAAGGTGATCAGCATTATCCGCCTTGCTCTTAGAATACACCAAAATATAATCAATAAAGATGATTATGAACAAATTCAAGAACTAACAAAAAACCTTATTCATAAGATCCATAAATGCTATAAGGGCATTAGTCAAACCAAAGGACATCACCAAAAACTCAAAATGACCATACCGAGTTCAGAAAGAAGTCTTAGAGATATTTACCTTTCTAATCTTCAATTGATGGTACCCGACCGAAGATCAATCTTAGAAAAAAACTTAGTACACTGAAGCTGATCAAACGGATTAGCAATCTTTAGAAGGGGATACTTATTCTTCGCAATTACCTTATTCATCTGGCGGTAATCAATACATATTCGAAGGAACCCATTTTTTTGCGCATAAATTGAATAGGAGCACCCTACAGAGACACACTAAGGTGGCTAAAACCCTTATCAAGAAGATCTTTCAACTGCTTCTTGAGTTCTTTCAACTCTGCTGGAGCCATTTTGTAAAGACGGATAGAAATAGAAAGAGTGTCTAGAAGAAGATCAATCCCAAAATCAATTTCCCTAACAAAAGGAATACCAGGAAAATTATTAGGAAACACTTCGAGAAATTCACAGACCATAGAGACAGTCTTCAAATAAGGACCTTCGAATCTAGAATCCTTAACATGCACTAAGTGATAAAGGCACCCTTTAGAAATCAATTTTCAGGCTCTAAGATACGAAATGAACCTTCCCTTAGGTACTAGGAAACTGCCTTCCCATTCAATCATCGACTCATTTTGGGAAATGGAAACTGACCTTTTGAGTTCGCTAATCAAAAGACACGTAGCACTAATGCAACTAATCCATCCCCAAAATCACATTAAAGTCTAATATTTCCAACTCTATTAGGTCTACCAAGGTTTCCCTACCATAGAACTACATCAGACAATACCTATAGACCTTTTTAGACATAATAGAGTCACCCACCTGGGTGGACATAGAAAAAAGGGTCCGAAATACATTTAGGATGAAAACCAAAAAAGATAGCCATATAAGGGGTCATATAAGAGAGAGTAGACCCAGGATCAAATAGACAATACACATCATGAGAGAAGAGTTTGAACGTACCAGTAACAACATTAGGGGACACTTAAGAATCCTGGTGGGTGGCAAGAGCATACATACAATTTCGACCAGTGCTGGAGCCAGAAGCAAAAGTAATACCTTTTGGTGTAGAAGCTGATAAGGTAGAAATAGGAATCTTATTTTCTCCAAAAACAACCCTAGAAGGAGGAAAATACCTCTATATATGACCAATATAACCCCATTTAAAACACTTATTCCTCTATTATTCACAAATACCACGAAGAACCTAACCACCGAATCTACAAGGATGGTACGATATAGCTGACTGAGCCCCACTATCTTGAGGCTGGACTCTTGGTGCTCTAAAACCACTATCGTACTAAGAACAAAAATCACCCAACGACTTTGGATAAGGAGCACTAGACATAGAGTAGGAACCAGAATTGCCCTACTTCTTCTTAGACCATTTTCCCCCATCTCTACTACTTTGGTGCTGACCTCTACCCTAATTTGAATAGTGAAACTTCTTATTCTTCCTTTCACTTATCTTTGCTTGCTTCTTTTTTTCCTCTTTCACTTATTGCATATACACCATAAGTTTAAAGATGTCCATATCTTTGTTCAACAAGGCAGCCTTGTTATCGAAGATCAATTCATGGGACAACCTAGAGGTAACTTCTTAATTCTAGCCCTCATGTTAGACACTAATTCAGGAGTATAACGCGATAACTGATAAAACTTCAAGGCATACTCGTTTACTATTATCCTAACTTACTTCAAATTCATGAATTCCTCAGCCATCGCCTCTCTGAACTCCTGAGGAAAGAAGCGATCAAGAAAAAATACTAGAGAAGTCATCCCACATAGCAAACTCAGTATCATCTCCCCTAAGATGCTCCTACTCTTTATACCATTGGTATGCTACATCCTTCAACTAATAAGTTGTGAACTCTACACCCTTTATATCAGTAGCATGCATCACACGAAAGATCCTCCTCAACTATAGAACTAGTAAAAGTAGGAGGACTCAACCTCATAAATTGGCCAACTCTAGTAGCCTCGGAGGATGGAGCAACAGAAACAACACACTCAGTCTGGGATGCCACTAACTGGTTAAGCAAATAAATTGATTGGTGAAACTCTGCATTTGATACACCAGCCTAGGGTGCCTGAGGAGGGATAGGAGAAACTGGTGGAGCTCCCTCAGGGCAATCCAAATGAGCAACCTTTGTCCAGGTCTTAACTCCTGGAGTAGGATGATTTCTATCCATATTGTACTTAAATGGGATAGAAGAGTTTCCACAAACATCAGATCTTCTGAAGGCATGATCTAAAAAGAGAACATATGGAAATTAGAAGAGATTCAAAATCTTAGACTTTATATCTTAAAATAGTACAACAAGAAAAAAAAACATTCGTTAATGCCTCATAGCCTCTCCCTTATAAGTGGAGGTATCTCCAATGCCTACATCACATAGGGATACAACGTCCAAAGGTGGTTAGTAGGGTGAACACTAGCATGTAACTCGGGGATAAGTATAACAAATTCCATGATCAATAAGAGAGTATACATATTCACTATGAGGGACTCAAACCTCCCAGCATATCAAGGTGACGCAAAAACCAAATCACGTAGTATAATATGGGAGAATCAACCCTCCCAATTATATGATAATAATAAGGGAGACTTGAACCAATTGGTTATTTAGACCCCTGCATCAGCAACTGTGATTTCCAGTATTGGTTCTTTAAGACCTCTACTTTCATGGCTCAGCTACACAACCCTCATTACAGACCAATTAAAATAATTAACACATATATTATCATTTATTGAACCATGATATACATTTAGGCATACCTTGTTGGTATCGTCATACCAACTAAACTTGCAAGGTAATATCAACATGCCAAACCAATTACTATAACTTAGGGGAATTCACAACTCCCTTGGTTAAATTTAAAAATCATTATGCTTCATTAGTTTTTCACCTTTGGCAATAGTTCAAGAGTAGCTCAATATGCATACTTTTCTAATTCAAAAACCAATATCACAATATGGGGCTGAGGTCATAACCACTTAAGAAGTCAAAAGTTTGGAAAAATCACAATTCCTTAGTTTATTCACCATATCCATGCATCAAATTGTTTTAAAAACCACCATTTAAATGTAACTCATACAGGAAAAAATATGAAACATCACATAAATGACAATTATTCAAGACCCCCAACTCATGTTTCAAAACCAACATCAATACCATATGAACAACACTTTAAAACATATGCTTTTAATAAATTAGCAATTAGAGAAGAGTAATATACCTGAAATACAAAGTTTCATAGAAAGAATTTGTAATGCCCCAAGAATACACCCTGGGAACCACACGGTGCTTATAGTCCTGAGGGAACACAAGCTAACCCATGAGCTGGTACCTTCTGTAAACACTGAATAGTGTACTGCTGATAGAAGTCATATGCAAAATTTAACTGAAACTACCATAAGGTTTTAAATCATAGTTTTGATTATGTCTATAAAATAATATTGACCTTACTGATAAAATGGCTAATAATAACAACAGAAAGCTGCTTGCCTGCCTGTACTAGTCTGAAAGCCACTAAACTGTCTAACTGTTGATTTGATGGGAAAAACCCCCAACTAACTTCGACTGACTAAATAGCTGAACTACTGACATAGCTAAATATAAGGTAACTTATCCTCGAAGGATGAGGACTCACCACGTCTGCTATTGCTAATGCACTAGAGAGTATAAGTATAATTAGAAATCTGAGCGTCTGTACCTATGATATAAGACATCATAGCATAAGGAATAAGTATGCAATTAGTACTATGAATGCACTGGTATGCTAAATGAGGTAGGCTGATATGCATAGTATCATGTACATGAGTAATTAACTAACTGAATGAATAACATAATGTACTAAATAGAATACATGAAATCTGTAAATACTGAAAATTCATGACCAAGCATAAATATGTTTTGAATATAATTAGTAAACTGAAATACTAAAATTTAATAACTGATTAACTGATATCTGTAGACTATGGTCAACCAAAACTAAAACTGAATTATGAGCTGAGTACATAAATTGAAACTGTGGGAGGTATCATCCAATCGACATTCCTTAGTATGAGCTAATTGAGTTCCAACCTGTGACCCCAGTTGGAAAGGTGTTAGTACCATGCCATGAGTACTAAAAATGGCTTTAGAGTCAGTCCTAATCTAGCGGGTGACCCCTGAGAGTGTCAATCCTAAACTGGCAAGTGACATCTCATAACCTATTCTGGCTACGTAGTTCTGGAACATAGGGATTACTTCTAAGGACCGATTCCTAACTGATGGGTGAGCCCTCATCCTTAGGTTTGCTCAGTGATGAATCCTACTCCCAACTGAACTGACACTGATTATGATACTAAACTAAGCATAATTGGACAAGGAACTAATCATGATGGCTAACTGGCTGAATATGCTTATGGTTTATAAAAACTATTCTGTAACTACTAAAATTCTATAAACAATTAAGTTTTTGGTATTCATAACCCCTAGGACTCGATAAAAATAACAACAAAGACCCATGAAGCTTTGAAACCATAGAAGGAAATCATTGTTCACAATTATTCACCTCAGCATTTCATCAAACACATGGGGACTAAGACTTTAACATAGGGATGCCTTTTAAACATGAAAAGATTGCATAGTCACATAACCAAATCATAAGCTGAGGGTTTTATTCTGAATTCATATGAACACGATGTGGACGTCATAATATTTAGAACATACTATAATGCATTCCATGTGAACTCACTTGAAAACAGAACAAGGTTCATTATTCAAAACTCATTGTTAATCATTTGGGACTCGAACCCATTTAGTCAACAGAATCCACAAGATTCAAATCCCACCATTTATACAGGGTCACCAAGGTCATTCAACGAAAACATGCATATTTCATTATCCTTTTTATAGAAATACATTATTACCAGTGGTAAACCAACTATGTGACAAAAGCCCTTTTTATTAATAATTTCACAAACATGTTGAAGGCATAAAATTTTCAAATTTATAATTAAGGTAAATTCATCAGGTTAGGGGTTAACCATGACCCCTCAGTTTAATCACCATTCCCATGTATTACACAATGTACAAAATCATTAATAAAGCAAGAATACTGTATAGAAAACCATGGAAAATCAATTTAATGATCAATCATGTCAAAAGCCCTCAACTATGTCAAAACCCATATCAAGATCATGCATTTATAATCAACTTATACCATTGAGAAAATAAAATTAAAGGGAAAGAGATACATGCCTTAATTTTCAAGAAATTTGAAGAATACCACACCCCTAGGACCCTAGATGATCACCTCCTTGAACCCCTAGCCTTGAGTTAAAAAGGTGCTTTTGAGAGAGGATGTTTAAGATTTATAGTGACCTTCGCATATTGAAAAACTGATGATAAGTGGTCCTTATATATTTCAAAGGTTGTGTATAAGTGAAAGGACCCTACTACCCTTCTTCACTTTTTAATTAAACAAAACTACTACAAATATACACAAGTCCGCATTGTGGAACTCATTGCAGTGATTACCTTCCACGCTACAGGGCTGTAGCAGACCTTATTACGTGATTACCTCTTATGTTGTGGGGCTATCGCGGAGGCTTACTGCCTTTGTGACCCAAACTACCCCAAACCCCATTATCTGAAACTCTCTAGGTTGCCTTGTTTACATCCCGAACATGATTTGAGTCAAAAAAGGATATTTCAAGAATGGAAAGGCCAAAAATAAAATACCCAAATTTTAGGGTTTTATAATAACCCTAATTGATTTTCTTGAGAATTGAGAGGAGGAAATGTATTGAAAATCCTTGATAGTTGATGAAAAATAAGTGTTAAAGGACGTGTAAGGTAATTTGAAAGGTAAAAGGACAAAAAAGCCCCCACCCAAACCTAAAAGAACATAAATTAATGTTTTGGACCCATGGTCATGGCACGTCCTTATCGCTCCAGCCCAAGGGCATGTCATTCCCATATAATGATGTGTAAAAGGTATGGAACACTCTTCTTTTGGAACCAAAAGAACGTGGCATGCTTTTATCATAGACATTCACTCGTTCCACGTAAGAGTGTGCCACCCCTTCGTGGCATGCCCTTATTGTAGAAATTTACTATTTTGGGGTCCCGATATATCCCAAAAAGTGGTTAGAAATCCCTAAATACTCCCTAAGGTTCCCATTACCTTCCCTCATCATGATTCCACTAAAAAATTATCACTAAACACTAAGGAGGTACCAAATTAAAGTCATTGAAAAGTCTATGGGGTTATCATGGTTATGCCCATTTTCTTGTACCGTATACTCCATACCACTCAGGGTGTTACATTCTCCCCCCATAGGATCATTTCCCTCGAATGAGAGATTTGGAAATATTAAGCCTGATATACGGAAGGACGCATAGGAACTCAATAACAAATTCAAAATACCCTAAGGGAAAGAATAAGATTCATACCTTAAGCATTTTCGTCCAAAGTTGGAAACAAGAATGGGTACTTAGCTTTAATATCCACTTCTGATTCCCATGTAGCTTCCTCTACTTTTTTGTTCCTCCACATTACCTTCACCGAAGCTATTTCCTTAGTTGGAAACTTTTGAACTTGCCTACCTAAGATTTCAATGAGTATTTCCTTATACAATAGCGAATCTTTAATACCGATATCCTAAATAGGCACCACTAAGGAAGGATCACCGACACACTTTTTGAGTATAGATATATGAAATATGAGATCAACCTAAAGGAAGCTCATGGGTAATTCTAATTCATAAGAAATATTTCTAACTCTCCTCATAATTTGATATGGACCTATGAATCGGGGATTGAGCTTCACCTTTTTTCCAAATCTCATAACTCTTTTCATAGGAGAAACCTTCAAGAATACCCAATCATCGACTTCAAATTCCAAATCCCTTCCTCTTACATCCTTTTAGAGACTCTGAGAAGTCTTAAAACTTTATCAAATTAACTTTACTTTCTCCATAGTTTGATGTGCCAAATCAGGCCCAAACAACCTAGTCTCATCTACCTCGAACTAACCAATTGAAGAGTTACACCCCCTACCATAAAGGGCCTCAAAAAGGGCCATTTGAATAGTGGAATGATAGTTATTATTATACATGAATTCAATGAGTGACAAATGATCAACGCAAATTCCTTTAAAGTTAATTACATAGGCCCTTAGCATATCCTCTAGAGTATGAATAGTACGCTCTACTTATCCATCTGTTTGAGGGTGGAAAGGAGTACTACAATTCACTTTAGTGCCAAACTCTTCTGAAAAGAATGCCAAAAATGAGAAGAGAATTGTGTACCTTAGTAATAAATAATAGACATCGCGGCCCCTTGCAACCAAACTACCTCCTGAATGAATAACCTTGCATAATCCTCTCTTGACTAATTGTTCCTTACATGAAAGAAGTGAGCAAACTTGGTCATTCTATCCACAATAACCCAAATAGAATCACATTGATTCCGAGATCGCGGAAGACCAGTAACAAAATCCACATTAATCATCTCCTACTTATATATGGGAAATTCTATCTCTTGAGAGGTGCGACGTGGAATCATAAGTGAATCCGATGCAATGGAATCATGGTGAGCTACTGTTTTGCCAAGTAAAACACCATCCAAACCCTGCCTAAAATATCTGAAAATTACCCAGACATGCTATTTACACCCCTGAATTTAATTTAACTCAAAAATCATCGTCTCAGGGCCTAGAATGTCAACTTAAAAAATCATCGAAGTTTAAAGGGAGTTAGAAATGACTTAACCCCTTAACACTTAACTTTATTTTTAGGTTCTAAGTGCTATAGGAACGTACTAAGGTTTGAGCTAAGCTAGGAAAGTTCAGGATATTACAATATCTCTTCCTTCGGAACATTCGTCCTTAAATGAGACTAATTAAGCTGAGGATACTTAGGAACTGAGACTATAAACTGGCATGCACAACTGAAAGCATGACTAAACTGATTTGTAAATGCATGCATTATCAAGAAAGTTACTATGTAAACCTGAAACATAGAATGAAAAGAGATGATCTAAGGAAACTTGTTAACTTACACTAATTTGAACTTGTGGAGAAAATATGAGGGTACTTGGTTCGCATATTTGTTTCCGCTTCCCAAGTGTCTCCCTCAATGGATTAATTTTGCCAAAGAACTTTGACCAAGGGAACTTCTTTGTTCCTTATTTTACAAATTTGATGATCAAGAATCTCAACTAGAATCTCTTCATAAGAAAGGCTATCATGAATATCTATGCTTTCTAAGGGTGCTACAACAGCTGGATCACCAATACACTTCTTTAATAAGGATACATGGAACACAGGGTAAAATAAACTCAATCTCGTATGCTACTTTTCCAACACGACTCAATATCCTGTAGGGACCAACTTATCGGGGACTAAGCTTCCCGTTTTTGCCAAACCTCTTCACCCCCTTCATGGGTGAAACCTTCAAATAAAATAAGTCATCAACTCCATACCCAAGATCCCTTGTCCTCACATTTGTATAAGATTTTTGATGACTCTGAGCTATTTTCAACCTTTCTTGAATCAACTGGACTTTATCCATAGCTTCTAATACCACATATGGCCCTATAAAAGTGGCCTCAACCACTTTGAACCAACCGATAGGTGACCTACATCTCCGCCCATAAAGATCCTTAAACGGGTCCATCTGAATGCTAGCATGATAAATTTTATTGTAGGAAAACTCAATCAACGGTAAGTGCTCAACCCAACTACCCTTGAAGTCAAGAACACATTCCCTCAACATGTCTTCTAGGGTTTGAATGGTCCTCTATGCCTGACCATCTTTCTGAGGATAAAAAGCTAAACTAAGATGAAATTGGGTACTAAGATCCTTCTAAAAGGCTTTCCAAAAGTGAGAGGTAAACTTAGTACCCCTATCTGAAATAATAGACAAAGAAACCCCATGCAACCTAACCAACTCTCTGATATACAACTTTAGCATAATCTTTAGTTGAGTAGGACGTATGAACTAATAGGAAATAGGCTAATTTGGTCAATCTGTCTATAATAGCCCAAATTAACTCATGTTGATGACTCAAATTGGGTAACCCTACTATGAAATGTATGTTCAACTCTTCCCAATTCCAAGTGGGATACTAAACTCCTGCAAGGTACCACAAGGCCTTTAGTCCTCCACCTTAACCTGTTGACAAAAATAACACTTAGCCATAAACTCCAAAATATATTTCTTCATACTACTCCACCAATAGACTTCCCACATATCTCGATACATCTAAGTAGAACCTGGGTGAATGGAGTAACACACACCATATGCTTCAGCCATAATGCATTGCCTCAAACCATCAACGCACAACACACATAATCTACTTTGGTACCTCAATACACCATCTCTCTCTTGGGAGAAAATCTCTATCTTCTGATAAATAATTGACTCCTTCAACCTAACTGAATTGGGATCCTTTTCTTGTTTCTCCTTTACCTCAGAAACTAAAGAAGATTCTGCACTACTCTGCACATAAATATTTCCCTCCGCTGAATCAAATAACTGCACACCTAGCCTAGCCAACTAATGAACTTCTCAAACTAATTCCTTCTTATCACCCTCTACATGAGCGACACTACCCATCAACAGTCTACTAAGAGTATCTTCCCCAATATTGGCCTTACTCGGGTGATACAAAACACTCATGTTATAATCTTTTAACAACTTTAACCACCTTCTTTGATGGAGGTTAAACTCTCTCTATGTAAACACATACTACAAACTTATGTGGTCCATAAGCACATCAACATGCACCTAATAAAGATAGTGCCTCCAGATTTTCAAAGTAAACACAACAGCAGCTAATTTGAGATCATGAGTAGGATAGTTTTTTTCATAATGCTTAAACTGTCTAGAGGCATAGACTATGACCTTACCACTCTACATAAAAAGACAACCTAGAACAACTATAGAAGTATAACAATAGACAACAAAGCCATTTGTACCATCAAGTAACGTCAAGACTAGGATAAAGTAAGTCGAGCCTTCAACTCTTGAAAACTCTTCTCACAAGAATCTGACCATTAAAACATAACTTTTTTCTAAGTTAACATGGACATGAGGGATGCAATGGACGAAAACCCCTCAAGAAACCATCTATAATAGCTAGCTAAACCAAAGAAACTCCTAATGTTTGATGGAGAAATAGGTCTAGGCCAGTTCCTCACTACTTTGATCTTTTGGGGGTCAACCTAATGCCGTTACAGAAATAATATGACTGAGGAAAGATACTGATCTTATCCAGAATTCACACTTACTAAATTTGGCAAACAACTGGTGATCTCTAAGAATATGTAACGCAATTCTAAGATGGTCTGCATGGTCATCCTCGCTACGAGAATAGACAAGAATATCATCGATAAAGACTATGACAAACATGTCTAGATACTGTCTGAACACCCAGTTCACCAAGTCCATAAAGGCTACTAGAGCATTTATTAGCCCAAAAGACATTACTAGGAATTCAAAATGACTATAATAAGTTCTGAAGGCTATCTTTGGGATATCACATTCCCTTACTCTAAGCTGGTGATTACCAGATCAAAGGTCTATCTTAGAGAAGTAACAAATACCTTGGAGTTGATCAAATAAGTCTTCAATTCTGGGAAGAGGGTAACTATTTCAACTATGACTTTATTAATCTGACAATAGTCAGTGCACATTCACAGTGAACCATCTTTCTTTCACATAAATAGGACAAGATCACCCCATAGAGAAACACTGGGCCTTATGAAACCTTTGTCTAAGAGATCTTTGAGTTGCTCCTTTAACTCTTTAAGCTTGGGTAAAGCCATACGATATGGAGGAATAGAGATGGGATGAGTATCAAGAAGAAGATTAATACCGAATTCTATTTCTCTGTCTAGAGGTACCCCTGGTAAATTGTCAGGAAAAACTTCAAGAAACTCATTGACTACACGGACTGACTGAACTGTTGGAGCCTTAGACTTAGTGTCTTTGACTCAAACTAAATTATAAATGCATCCTTTTAAGATCAACTTTCTGGCCTTAATATAAGATATGAAATGACTCTTGGGAGACACTGAATTACCGTCCCACTCAATGATTGGCTCATTAGGAAACTAAAACTTCACCACTTAGGTGTGACAATTTATGGATGCATAACAGGAATAAAGCCAATCCATGCCTAGAATAAGGTCAAAGTCGATATATCTAACTCTATTAAATCTGTTATTATGATCTTATGAAGGACAGTGATAGGATATATTCTACAGATCTATTTGGCAACAACTGACTCACCCACAATGGTAGAAACTTATAAAGGCTTATAAAGCTTTTCAGAATCTACTCCTAAATATACCGCAACCAATGAAGTCACATAAGAGAGATTTGACCTTAGGTCTAATAGCACATAAATATCAAGATGAAAGAGATAAAGAATACCAGTAACACTATCTGGTGAACTCTCCTACTCTTGGTGGGATGATAAAGCATAGAACTAATTCTAATGCTGCCTGCCAATGGTACTAGATTATTCGCCCTGAGGAGAGGATAGGCAACCTAGTTGAGCTGGTGCACTAGTAGCTTGAGTCTAGGGATGAACATCCCTGTTTCCTTGCTTAGTATACGGGTGTGCTTTGATTTTGTGACCTAACTTATGACATCCAAAACAACCTTTCTGTCCTAGCAAACACTCACCAAGATAATTTTTACCATATCTATCATATGCAGGATAACTGGGATTTCCACTCATACTATTCTGAGACCTAGGCATAGAAGTCTCACCCCACTATTCCTACTTGGTTATGGGTGCAGGAGCATTGGCTGAAGATGGCATCAGTAAAGATGGGTGACTCTTAAACTGTGGATGATTCCCCTATAGATCCTGGTTGGTCGTACTCAAACTGCCTAATTCTAGCCTTCTTATTTTCTCTATCTCTCCCCTTTAACTTTTGCACTTCAATCTGTTGGGGATGATTTATCAACCTAGAAAGGTCCACATCCCCAATAAGCATAGCAGTCCTACACTCGTTTACTACCAAACCAAGCATTCTGGTAACAAACTTACTCATATAAGATTTAGAGTCTGTTATCAAAATCAGGAGCATACTTAGACAACTGATTGAATATAAAGAAGTACTACTTCACTATCATTGAGCCCTGCCTCAGGTTCATGAACTCCTCAACCTTCACTTCTCATAATTCATGCGGAAAGAACCTATCTAGAAACACATCCTAAAATACCTGTCAACTCATGGGAGTTGTATTCTTAGCCCTACCTTTCTTCCACATAACAGCCCAATCATAAGCAATATCCTTCAACCTGTAAGAAGCCAATTCTACACTCTTATCTTCAGTAGCATACATAACTTGGGTGATCTTTTTCACTTCATCAAGATACAACTGTGGATCCTCACCTACCTTCAACCCAAGGAATCTAGGTGGATTTATCCTCATAAAGTCAGGAAGTCTAGCTGTAGCTAAATCACTCTTTTACAAATAAGAGACTGCAACCTGATGGTTGGCCTGAACATTAGCAGTCACAGCTTGGGCCAATACCTGAAATATTGCACAAAATTCAGCATGAGACATATTCTCATTCAGAGGATCATTAGGCTTGGGTGGTTGATTATCATTTTTATGGGCATTATCTCAGCGAAGAGGCATATTCTGTAACATAATAGTATGAGTTAAAAGAAGATATAGACAAATGTAAGCACGATGAATCATGAAATAAAAGAATGATTTTCCTAAAATGTACCGTAGCCTCTTGCTCATAAATGTGGGGCACTTCACACCTACGATCTAGAATCTAGGTAGCGTGGATTATTTGATTCCTTAGGACTCTTTAAAATCTTAGGCTCTAATACCAAGTTTATAATTCTTCAAAATCTGGTCCCGAGACATCACACGATGCTCAAGACTACAAGTTGTCTTAAGCTAACCATGTAAGCCTTCTACTAAATCTAAAACTCATGTTAAAGAGGTTTAAGCAAACAATCATTATTGAAATATTGAACTTAAACTAATCTGCTCTGAGTTTAACTGAACACAGCATCTGAAACTACTTAACTAGGAAATCTGAACAACCAAAACTACAATACTTAACATATCTAATAGTCTGACAAGCCTGTAACACTAGTAACTAGAGAATCACTGGGATAAACCCCCAGCTGACTTGAACTAACTGAAAATATTGAATCAAACTACTTTAATAAGATGAAAACTGGATAAATAGGTCCCCAAACTATGAGGACTCACCAATTTTCGGGATGTATATGGAGATACTCGAAATCACTCACGCTGCTGAAACTGAGCACCTAAACCATCATTATTAAATAATGTAATACATAGACATATATATGGATTAGTACTTTTATAATGTACTGAGCATATGGGGTGAATGAATAAGTGAATCAATATTTCAATGTTCATAAAAATTCATGAAAGAATGCATGCTAAGTGTAATAACTCATATTGGCTTGAATAACTTAAAGCTTAGAATCATAGATCATAAATAATAAAGCACACTATGTAAGTTTTGTGAGCCATCACATTTAGTTCTAAAAGTTGTACTTTTATTCTATCTTTAAATCATGCAGGCTAAGTGTAGAAAGGACTCACTTTTTTTTATTTGTAAAGTGAAAACTGAAATCTCATAGCTAATGTCATATGTAAAACTATATCTGAAATAGGTTGTGAGCCTCTACACTTAGTTTCTGAAAGTTTTTCTGTCATTCTTTTTTGGTTAGGGACTTTACTCTAGGGAGGTTCTTCTAACCGACATAAACCATATGAGCTATCATGGAGTCCAATGTCTAGTTCCCCTAAGGGAAAAATCTCACGTTAGGAAGAAATATCATACTCATGTAAAGGAGTATAACTTGAGCTAAGTGATCACAATCTGTATCTGTCATCCATATAAATACGAATAATTTGAATTTGTACCTATGTTGGCTCGTAGTTTTGAGAAGTAGAATGCGCTAACCCTACACTTCCCGCTCGATGCTAAATACTACTCCCTTTAATCTATATGCTCATTCTATAGGAAATCCACTTTAAAACTAGCATAAGGGTTTGAAATAAAAAACAATTGTGCATTCATCTATTTAAAACTGTAATCAAACTAATCTGTAATCAAAACTATAGGCAATATAGTAAAATGAATTCTATGTCTTAACTGAGGATCAAAAGATCAAATCTTGATTCAAAAGATGATTGTAAACTAATCATAGGATGCTTAAAAGCATAATCATTCTTGGAATATCAATATTCAAACTAGAGCTTAATAACGTATGCTTCAAATTATCACAAATCATGCTTAATAGTCAAAATCATGAAGTTCTTGTACAATTCTAGTAAAAATAATGGAATTCAACCTTCAATATATCTAAAACCACTTCGCAAGCAGAAATGTGTAAGAATAGGCATACAATTTATCATCTAAAACACTTGTAATATCATAATCTTAAAATAATGATAATTGGGCATGAACCCTAAATAGAAATTCATGTAAAATCATGTAAATCATGTAAATACATCATTAAAAGCTAGTTTTAGGAAAAAGAATGAAAAGAGTATCCTTGTCCATAACACCACATACCTTAATTGATCAAATAGATGAAGAAACTTGAATTTGAATTCCTAGTTATGCTCTTGAAGATTTATTCTTGAACATATTGAATTGGGAACCTTGAAGTTTGGATTATTTAGAAAAGGAATGATGGAATTTGGGCTTCTTGAAATTTGAAATTAAATCTATAGGGTTTTTCTTGGAGAGGAATTTGATGAAAAATCAATATAATAGGCTTGAAATAGGTTTAATCTTTCATTTTTCATGATTTGGGGCTTGGGAAAAAGACCAAATTCCCCTTAAAATTTTAGGTTCAGAACTGGAGTTCCAATTGAGACTTCACCGCTAAGTGGTGGCATATTCATCACGATACTCACTGCGATGCGGTGCTATCATGGTGAGTTACTTGATTTGGACCATTGGCAATTTGGGCATCACCAGACATGATGAGTGGGTCATCATGATACCCACCGTGATGCGGTGCAAACACGGTGACCTTTTGGAATTTGACAATTTTTTTTTACACTTCATCACGATATATCTCTTAACGCCATACTTATCGTGACGCAATGGGATCACGGTGAACTGTTGTTTTCCAAGTCAAACAACATCCAAACCTTGTCTAAAAAATCCAAAACTTACTCGAGATATGCTATTTACAACTTCAAATATAATTTAACTCAAAAAATCATTGTCTTGAGGCTCGGAAGGTAAACTTAAAAATATTTAAAGTTCAAATAGAATAAAAATGATTAAACCCCTTAACACTTAACTTTATTTTCAAATTCTGAGTACTATTAGCACGTACTAAGGGTAGAGTTGAGCTAGGAAAGTGAGGGTTATTACACGTACTCATATCTAAAGGTGTTCAGTTATAGAGTCTTTACACATGTAGAAGGAACAAAGAATAAAATTAGATGATAAATTGGTTCCCCACATTTTCATTGGATATGGAGATAAAGAGTTTGGGTACAGACGGTGGGATCCTATAAAGAAAAAGTTTATCAAAAGCATATGTAATCTTTTGAGAAAGTAAAGTTGAAATTGTTGATAGTTTGTTAGAGAAGGACAACAAATAGAATGGTATCGTCCTAAGCATAATCACCATTCTTTTCCCTAATCATTCCATATGTACAGAAAGTACAACTAACAAGGTTATGTAATAGACAGAGTAACCTGATTAGATTATTAAGTAGGGGAGAAACTTGGTGATTATACCGAGCAAGTGGAGTACCATACTTAGGAAGAAGAAAAATCTCAACCTTTGAGGGGGAGTTTATAGGGTCCACATTCAAGAGTATGTCCTCGTCAATAATAGGGGGTAGAAAGTCATAAGGGGGTGTTATCCCATCTAGAAAAGAGCCAGTGGATGAAATCCACACAAGAGAAAATGGAATCTCTGCATAAAAAAAAGCACACACAAGTTGGTTAAGCTTTAAAAAGGTAAAAGATCGCTTAAGTGCAAGTGGATCTTTAAACTCAAGAAAGATAGAAATGGCAAGCTGGTCAAATACAAAGTTCAATTAGTGGTAAAAGGTTTTGAATAGAAGAAAGGTATCAATTTTGATGAAAATTTCTCACCTATTGTCAAAATGACTTTTATTCAAACCTTTTTGAGCTTTACAGCTAGCATAGATCATGAAGTGAACTATTTGGACATGAAAACTACATTTCTTTATGAGATATAAAAGATGAGATCTCTATGGAGCAGCCAGAAGCATTTGAAATAGCTGAAATAAAACACATAGTGTGTAAAATAATAAAAGTCTTTATCGGTTGAAGCAGGCACCAAGATAGTTATATAAAAAGTTTGACTAATTCATGCAAAGTCAAATTTCCACAAAGACTTATGTAACGCCCCAGATCTGGTACCCAAAATGTTACATGATGCTCATGACCCCGAAGGACCACAAGCTAACCCATGACTGATATCTGTACTAATTCAAGACTGTAACATAACTGATAAAGATATAACATCTGAATGGGGTATGAAATACCCAAAACAAAGCTGAAATAACATAATAGTTTGAACATGATAGTCTGGAGAGTCTCTAACTGATTGAACTGACTGAATAAGGAGGAGATGGGACATGTCCCCAACTAACTCCAATTAATAAATTACTTAATGAGGTACTGCTAACTTTGACTACTGAGACTGGAATGCTACAAATGCTTTGGAGCTTGTGCTTATCAACCTATGGTATAAGATACTGTAGCACAAATGCATTAGTACTTTGAATGTACTGGTATGAATGGAAGGTAGGCTGAATGAATTTGGTTCATATGCATGAATAATACTGGCTAACTGACTAATAAGAGCGAGAGAATACATATATGAATATGTAGTAACTATATTTGAGATCGTGTTAACTTGAATTTACGGATAACTAACATGGCTGATAACTGAATTCTAATGACTGATATAACTGATGACATGAGTGACTGTATCTGACAGTTCTGAATTTGATGGAACTAGCTAAGTTCCGTACTATATCTGAGTTGACTGTATCTGACAGTTCTGAATTTTGTAGAACTATCTAAGTTCTATTACTGAGACTGAATGACTATATCTGACAGTCCTAATTCTGTAATTGAAACTATGGGAAGTAGTTGTCTAACTGACATGCTCCTAATACGCCATTGCGGCTGAGTTGGGGTCAAATCTGTAACCCTAATTAGAAGGGTGTCAATATCGCGCCAATGATAAGGTCAAGTTGTGAGTGACCCTCATCTAATAGTGTCTCCAAAAGAGAATGGTGGGCCCCTCATCTGACGGTGCTTATCCACCTTAACAACCCTCATATGACAGTGTTGATGTCTCAACCTATGCTAGCTACATAGTTCTGGAATGCAAGGATGACTTCTAAGAATCACACTCTCATCTAACAGTGTGTGTTCCAATCCTTGGTTTCACACGGTGATAATTCCTACTCCCATATCAATAGACACTGATCATGGATTACTGAACTAAATTGTACTAAATTAACTGAGTTTCATTGATTGACAGAATAGTACTAAGATTACTATATTACTGAGCTTTCCTGAGTCACATGACTGACTGAGTTCTATGGATCGTGGCTTGACTGAAGATATCGTGAAAACATAACACTGGATCTAGGCACACATCTAAATTATCGGGTACAAGTACCCCCAGGACTCAATGAAAAAAAACTGCCAAAGCATGACTTTCTGGATTACATGACCCATATTACAATTCATAATTCAATTATTGAGGCATTTCATCAAACATGTAGTGGTATGGACTGCGTACATTTTACCCTTCCCAGAACCCACTGTGTGGCAATACACTTGGTTTGTTGTTGTTGTTGTTCATCAAATATGTGACATGCATAAACTTGTACATCAAGGGAAATTTCATATTGTCATACTAGTATGGCACTTTTCTTTCACATAGACATTTAATCAAATACATGGGGAGCATGCTTTGGTTATACCACCATCAACACATCTAATAATCATGAATACATCAATCAATTTTAATTTGAAAGGGGTTTATCATGATTTTTATGCAATTCTTTATATATTGGGGTCAAGCATTGAAATATGTAATTTAAAATATGAATCAACACCACACAACATCATGAACATGAATTTTAATTTAATTCAATCATGAACATTCATAAATATACAAATCATAGGTTTTGGAAAGAGATTCTTGAGCTTCATGGGTGAAAGAGACCCATAAATCAACGCATGACATACCTTAGTTCTTGATTTAGCGAAGATTGATGAAGAGACATTCTTGAAATTGAAACCCTAGCTTGTTCTTGAGAGAAAACTGAGATAAACTAGTATATTTTGGGTTCCATATAGCTGAATCTCGTGTTAAAAGGATTAAATGGGGGTGGGAAATTGACCCTTTTAACCCTGGATGCATCTTTTAATTTTAGTAAAATTTTCTCAAATTGGACCCCTGGCACGACGCGGCGCTATCGCATCGTGTCACAGGAATTTTACAACAGGGAAATTGAGGTATGGCGTAATGTGGAGCCATCGTGTTGCCACTTCATTTGATACTTGGAAGTTTGGCGTGATGCACCACTATTTCAAACCCCTACTGGAATTTGAAAATTGTTATTTTCTATTGTGGCACAGCGCGCCACTGACTAATATGGTGTTGTTTTGTGATGGGAACTTAAAATAGTCATAACTTCTTACTCGGTTATCGGATTTAGGAAAATTTTATATTGATGGAAAGCTTATTGAATTTCCCACATGAAAAAAAAACTGAAAATCTTGAAAATTCCTTAAGTCATAAACATCATTAAATTTAGAAGATAATACTAGACATTCTTAGGACAAAAAAAATTTAGTTAGGAAACTTTGGGATATTACAATATCTTCGCCTTGGGAATATTCATCCTCAAATGAAACTGAATGAGAGAGGAGAAACAATAAGCCAAAGTACACATTGAACATGAACAATAAAACATGAATGACATTACTGACATTTCATAGATTCATACTGAGCATGCATATCTGATGCATGATTGCATAACTAAGCTGATACATAAATACATGACTGAGAGTACTGATAAGTTGATCACACATATTTGATGTGTGAATACATGATGAAACTAATCACTTAACTGAGATTTTTAATAACTGAGTCTTCTCACAAGGGGAATGCATGTCTGATGCATAAATACATGACTAATCTGATGCATGAACATATAATTGAATATGCAATGGTACTTAGTACCCAGATTAAAAATGGAATCCTAAGCATGAGGCTATATCAAGTTCTAACTGAAATATGGACATAAAAACTTAAAAGCTTAAGGAGAACTGTTACCTTGAGCTAGATCTGAGTTAGCGAAGAAGAGGTGAGAATACTTTGTACGCACGTCTGCTTTTGCTTCCCAAGTATCTCCCTCAACAGACTGATTTCGTTAAAGAAATTTGACTAGAGGGACTTTTTTGTTCCTCAATCTACGAGTTTGATAGTCTAGAATTTTGACTAAAATCTCTTCATAAGAAAGGCTGTTTTGAATATCTATGCTCTGAATAGGGACTACAACCACTGGGTTACCTATGCATTTCTTAAGCAAAGAGACATGGAAGACTGGATGAACTGAGGGTAGATCTAAAGGCAATTCGAGCTTATAAACTACCTTGCCAAAGCGAATGACAATTTTGAAGGAACCAACATATAAGGGTCTGAGCTTTTCCTTTTTGCCAAACTTTTTCACTTCCTTCATGAGAGAGATCTTTAGATAGATATAGTCACTAATATCGAACTGAGATCCTTTCTACACACATTTGTATAAGACTTCTGTCGGCTCTGAGTAGCCCAAAGTCTTTCTCCGATCAACTAGACTTTCTCTAAGGCATCGAATACTAAGTCAGGCCCTATAACTAAGGCCTCACTAACTTTGAACAAATTGATTGGATATTTGCAAGTCCTACCATAGAGAGCTTCGAATGGAGCCATCCGGATACTGGAATGATAGCTATTGTTGTATGTAAACTGAATCAAAGACAAGTGGTCATCCCAACTACCCTTGAAATCAATTGTGCACGCCCTTAGCATATATTTTAGGGTCTGAATGGTACTTTCTGGTTGACCATCTGTATGAGGATGAAAGGTTATACTGAGATGAATTTGGGTACCAAGACACTTTTGGAATGCTTTTCAGAAATGAGAGGTGAACTAAGTACCTCTGTCTGAGATAATGGATAATAGAACACCGTGCAATCTGACCAACTCATTGATGTAGAGTTTAGTGTAATCCTTGACTGAATGAGAGGTATGAAATGGGAGAAAATAAGCTGAATTGGTCATCCTATCTACAACGACCCAGACTGAATTATGCTGATGATGAGTTCGTGGAAAACCCATCATGAAGTCCACGTTCACTTCTTCCCACTTCTAAGTAGGAATAATGAACTCCTGCATAGGTCCACTAGGATTTTGATGCTCTATCTTAACTATTGACATATAGATCACTTAGCCACAAACTCTACAATATCTTTCTTCATCCCACTCCAGCAATAAATCTTTCACAAATCACAATATATCTTTGTGGCCCCTAGATAAATAGAGTAGCACGCACCATGCACTTCTACAAGAATTTGTTGCCTTAAGTCATCTATAACTGGAGCACAGAGATGACCCTGACAATGCAATACACCATCTCATCCTTAGGAGAAAATCTCTACTTTCTGATCCTTAACTGACTCTTTCAACTTGACTAAACTAGGATCTCTATCTTGGTTTTCTTTTACCTTGAAACTAGAGATGATTATTAACTACTCTGAACATATATATCACCCTCCACTATATCGACTAAGCGAAGCCTAGTCTAGAAAGCTGATGGACTTCCTGAGCTAACTTCTTCTTACTGTCCTCAATATGAGAAACACTACCCATAAATAGTCTACTGAGAGTGTGGGCCACTACATTAGCCTTGCTCGGACCATAAAGGACACTCATGTCATAATATTTCAAAAGCTCTAACCACCTTCTCTAATGAAGATTAAGATTTTTCTCAGAAAAGACATACTGAAGGATCTTATGATCTATGAACATATCTACATGAACTCCGTATGGATAATGCCTCCAAATCTTTAAGGCAAATACTACGGCTTCTAACTTAAGATCATGAGTAGGATAGTTCTTCTCATGGGGTTTAAGCTGTCTGGAGGCGTAGGCTATGACCTTACCATGCTGCATGAGGACACAACCCAAACCTACTCTGGATGCATCACAATACACTACAAAACCATCTGAACCACTTGGAAGAGTTGGGACTGGAGCTGAGGTAAGGCGAGTCTTTAACTCCTAAAAACTCTTATCGCAAGGATGTGACCACTAAAACTTGACTTTCTTCAGAGTCAATTTGGACATAAGGGATGAAATAGAAGAAAATCCCTTAAAAACCATTTGTAATAGCCAGTCAAACCCAAGAAACTCCTGATATCTGATAGAGACACAGGTCTGGGCCAGTTTTTTACCGCTTCGATCATTTAAGGATCTAATCTATTGCCATCACCTAAAATGATATGGCCAAGGAATGCTACTGACCTTAACCAAAATTGGCACTTACTGAATTTGGCGAACAACTGATGATCCCTGAGAGTCTGAAGTATGATTTTAAGATGTTTTGTATGATTATGCTCACTGTGGGAATAGACCAGAATATCATCTATAAAGACTATGATGAACATGTCCAAGTACTGCTTGAACACACGGCTCATCAAGTCCATGAGAGCTATTGGGCATTGGTAAGACCAAAGGACATGACTAGGAATTCAAAGTGACCATACCGAGTTCGTAAAGCTATTTTTGGAATGTCACATTCTCTGACTCTGAGCTGATGATAGCAAGATCTAAGATCTATCTTAGAGAAATAACTGATACCCTGAATTTCATTAAATATGTCATCGATTTTGGAAAGTAGATAATTATTCTTGACCGTGACTTTATTGAGTTGGTAGTAGTCTATGAACATTATAAGAGAACCATTTATCTTTCGCACGAATAAGACTGGTGCACCCCATGGGGACACACTGGGTCTGATAAATCCCTTATCTAAGAGATCTTTCAACTGTTTTTTTAGTTCTCTGAGTTCTACTGGTGCCATTCTGTATGATAGAATAGATATAGTCTGAGTATCTGAAAGAAGATCAATGCCAAAGTCTATTTCCTTTTAGGGAGGAATCCTTAGAAGATTTTTGGAAAATACATCTGAATATTCATTCATGACTAGGACTGAATCAAGACTGGGAGTTTCAGAACTAGTGTCCTTAACTCGAACAAGATGATAAACACATTCTTTAGATATCATTTTCCATGCCCGAAGGTAGGAAACAAGCTGACATCTAAAAGAAGATACACTACTCTTCCACTCTAGGACGGGTTCATTCAGAAATAGAAATTGATCCATTCTATTTCAGCAGTCGATTGTGGCATAGCAGGAATAAAGCCAATCCATGTCGAGAATGACATCAAAATCAGTCATCTCTAATTCAACTAAGTCTGCTGAAGTGACTTTCTAAAATATCATAACCGGGCAATTCCTGTATACCCGTTGGGCTATGATGGTTTTACCCACTGGGTAGAGACTGAGAAGGGCTCTGCTAGAATTGTTTAACTAACTCCAAATCAACTGCTATATATGGAGTAGTAAAAGGCAAAGAAGCTCCTGGATCTAGAACGCATAAATATGCATATGAAAGATCTGTAACATACCAGTAACCACATCAGGAGAATTTTCCTAATTTTTTTGGGACTGGAAAGCATAGACTTTGTTTGGGCGTTGCCCACTAGTAGCACTGGAAGTGACACCTTGCTGAGTTGGGTGACCGAACTGAGCTGAGGAACAGTTCTGCTGGCCTTGATAACCTGACTGGAGACAATCTCTGGCTCTGTGGCTTGGCTTGCCATATTTAAAATAGACATCGCTACCAGCTCTGCAACCACCCTTGTGGTTCTTACCACAAGTCTGACAAAGGGGATTAGTTTGGACATTGCTGACAATGCCTTGAGACTTAGAGCCTAGTGCCCTATCTTTATTACTATCCCTGAACTTAGGAGCTGGAGCACTAGCTGACGAAGGAGATGGAATTGATGGCTTAGGGCAAAACTGAGAATGGTTTCCTCCTTCTGATTAAGGCTGAGCAAAGTTGAAACTATCTGTCTTTGCTCTTTTATTCTGCTTCTCCCTCATCTTAATCTTTTGATCTTCTATCTACTAAGAATGAGTCATAAGCCTGGATAAAGTCATGTCACTATTTAATATCTCAGACCTACATTCATTGACCACACTATCATTCACCCCAGAATCAAACTTACTCATCTTGGCCCTGCTGTCTGCAACCGCATGAGGAGTATATCTGGCCAATTGAGTAAACTTAAGAGAATACTCTTTCACCGTCATGTTGCCCTACCCGAGGTTGATGAATTCTAATACCTTGGCTTCTCTCAGCTCTAGGGGAAAGAACCTCTCTAAAACTATGGTGACAAACTCCTCCCCTCTCTATAAGCCCTGCATCAACTGACCTTTCTGACTTTCACTATTTGTACCAAGTGTGAGCAATATCCTGCAACAGATATGAAGCTAGCTCTGCACTCTCAACAGTTGACATCCCCATAATATCTACAACCTTCTAAACTTGATCGATGAATTCCTGAGGGTCCTAATCTGACTTAGACCCGAGAAAAGATGGAGGATTCATTCGGGTAAAGTCCCAAATCCTGGATACAGCTGAAATGGCCACTGGGTTGGCCGGAACGATGGTTGGTCATTAATTCTGAGTAGCAACTGACTGAGCAAGAGTAGTGAATGCAGCTCTGAATTCTGCATGAGAAACAAGTTTGACCAAAGGTTCTTCGGGCTGAGGGGCTGACTGATTTCCATTTCTTCTTTTAGAAGGCATGTTCTATAGAAGAAAGGGAGAAACGGATTAAACAGAGAGATTGACTTAAGATTATGCTCACTAGCACGACATGATTACTGAAAGAAGGGAAACTATTCCTAAATCATCTTATAGCCTCCTGCACATAAATGTGGCACGCAACACACCCATGCACAAGACTCTACCAGATGTGACATTCGGACTTCCTGGGACTCTATTGAACCTTAGGCTCTGATACAAAGTTTATAACGCCTTGGATCTGGTACCTGGAATGCTATATGGTGCTCATGACCCTGAAGGACTACAAGATAACCCAAGACTGATATCTATACCT
>NC_061122.1:197703157-197849445 GCF_002878395.1 Capsicum annuum | reverse complement strand
ATGACCCTGAAGGACTACAAGATAACCCAAGACTGATATCTATACCTGTATACTGCATAATATACTGTATGATTACGAAAACATAAATTGAAAAACCATAAGGTTCAAGACTGTAACATAACTAACAAAGATATAACATCTGAATAGGGTATCAAATACCCAGAACAAAACTGAAATAACATGATAGTCTGAACATAATAGCCTGGAAAGCCTCTAACTGACTGAACTGTCTGAATGAGGAGTTGATAGGACATGTACCTAACTAACTCCAACTAATAAATTACTTAATGGGGTAATAAATAAATGAGCATGTCCTTAAGAGATGAGGACTCACTGCTAACTCTGACTGCTGAGACTGGATTACTACTGATGCTCTAGAGCCTGTGCTTCTGAACCTATGGTATAAGACACCATAGTGCAAATGCGTCAGTAATTTGAATGTACTGGTATGCATAGAAGGTAGGCTGAATGCATAAGGTTCATATGCATGAACAATATTAGCTAACTGACTAATTTGAATGTGAAAATACATGCATTAATGCATAGTAACTATATCTAAGATTGTGATAACTTGTCAGCATGAACTTAAACTAAATGACTGAGGCTACCTACTACAGGTGAATAAGACTTGAGGGGGAGATTTGTAGGGTCCACCCCTTCAAGATCCAAAGTAATAAGCACGTGTGTATGTAAAATACTTGACTAGAAATATTTTCCTTAGAACTCAAGTTTGGAAAATAATGGAGGAAAATGAAATTGCTCTTTTAGTATACTTGGAGACCAAGTTCTTATTTTCCTATATCAAGAGAGGTCATATTCATTCTTCAAACACACCAAAACAAAGAGAGAAGATAAAACAAAGAGTGAAGCATCACTGAGGATTTAGTCGGTGAGGAAAAATAGAGAGTGTGATCGATATTGTAGTGAGGTGGGAAAACAAAAAGAGGGATATTTCTTTTGAGTGTGTAATGGTCTTTAAAATATTTTACTCAGACCTACAAGTGTAAAATTTCTTGTTATAGTGATATCAGTTGCTCCTCTCGGTCCGTGGTTTTTCCTTTCAAACTGTTTCACGTAAAATCTTGGTGTCATTATTACTCTTTTTATTCTTTAATACTAACCATATTATTGCAGCATTCCATATTTATTTCTTTTATTACTACAAAAATTAATTTTGTGGCGGAGTTTATCCCCAACATTTACTCCTCCAGTTTCATCACCCGATAGTTTGGATAGAACTGTATGAATCATTAATAATCAAAATCAATTTCTCTCCGGGCGTGTCCAGGACAAAGGATAATATTTTGCAGAAGAATAACACTAAACCATAAGAGATTTTTGGTGGCAACAAATTTATTTTTAGCGGCAATATGTACTGCCGCAAAAGTAATTAGTGGACTTGATTAAATGTCATGCAATTCAAAGTTGCTATAATTTCTAGTGGCATTCCTTTTGAATGCTAGTAAGGATCTGTAGTGTTGCCGCTGCAATAATTACTTTTAGTGGCAGTTATATAGTGGCAATTACTATAACCACCAATGCTAACTTATTAGCGGCTTTTCTAATTGCCAATAAAAATTTAATATTTGCCACTGAAAGTGACTTATTTTAATGGCAATTATTATAGCATTTATTATGCCATAAACTTATCTTAATTGACAGATTTAACCAAGCACTATTTTATAACATCGAAGGGATAATTTCAAGAGAAAACTAGTAACAAGCTAGAACATTTGCACAAAAGCAAGATTCTAAGTTTCACCTTCTCATAAACAAAGCAAGAAGTCTTTATTTCAGAGAGCTATCAAACATTTAAGATCTTTTGTTTTGATATCATGAATATAACTACAGAGCAATTTCATCGTCTTTCTACAAAAAAAGTCCATACTTTTCTCTTTTGATGACTAGTAAATTTACTTGAACCACAGAATGATATAGTCTTGCTCTTACTTGACATGAAGCTACAGTAACTGGCATTGAGAATCTGTTCCTCCTAAATCTTTATTTGTTTCCTTCGCTAACGTGCAATGGACATCACAAGCAATACTAATGTTGTAACTGCCATTGAATCCACAATTTAAAACAATTCTCATTCCACATAATCTTGGTATTACACCTGTATACTGTGTACCAGATGGGAACAACCCATCCAAGCTACCCGTCATGTGGCTTAGTTGCATAACCTACAAGCTATTAAGGATGGTATTTGGAAGGACAGACTGCACATTTGAAATGGTACCATATGGGAAATGATCAAACCATGGGTGATGGCGATGGCATTAAGCACGAAGTCGTTGTAATGAGGGGTGACCAAATCTCAAGTCAGTGCTGAAAGATCAAGACTAGCCCCACTGTCTTATTAGCATAGCCATTGAAGTACAAATCATTTAGGGCTTTACCCATAGTGTCATGGAAATGTATTCTGATTAAGTATGAAAAGCTCGAATCAAATTATCTAGATTGTAATTTGGATGTGGAAGAACATAAGTACAAAAGCACCAAATGCCTGCCTGGTTTTGAAGACAAGAAACCTATAAATAGATAAAGAGGCATCAGAAATATATTATTTTAGAAGTGTTTGCATATAATCTAGATAAATACTATAGGAGGTGGGGAAGTAGGATTATAAAGGAGTAGGGATGGGGGCTATCGGGATAGGGCTAAAGAGGAGGTGTGTTGGAGGTGGGAAAGACACATTCAATGTGAAATGCACTTGTATAATATAACTTTTTTTCCTTACTTCCACAAGAGAAGTCATTTTACTCATTTTTAAGAAACTATTTTCATAAAAAACATATTATCCAAATATTTTAACCAACTGGAAAAATCATAAAACATTTTCCTCTATACTGAACATACCCTCAATATCCCTATATAATTTAATTATTCTTTAATGATCCAGTTGTAGTATAAAGGAAGCATGTTTCAATCTCAAGAAAGTTTGGGCCAACTATACGGATATCTTCATTGTCTATGTCACATATATAAAGCCCATGTTCTTAATTTATGATGAATCTTCATAATGCAGAATAGTACCAAATGTTCAAATTTGAGCATGCCTATCGTTATTTATTCAAGAGATAGATTGTTCCAAGATTCTCTAGTCATATTTTTGAATTCCCTCTCTATGTGGATAAATATATTTGAGCATTGAATGTTTCCAGCCAAGAAGAAATTGTATCTCTAGATCCTATTCCTCCGTCCTAAATGGAGGTGAAGTGGTGATTGTAAGGTAGACTACTCCACTGATAGCTTCAGGACCCATTTTGAAGGACAAAGAATAACCAGAGTCTAATTTGTCAACAATTATCCCTTCTGCTTTGAAACACATTAATCCCTTCTGCTTTCACATTCACTCAAGTTTTGAATGGGTCGCTCCCCAAGGACGTGTGATGCACACAACTTATCCTAAAGATAGTATCATGGTAAGACGATGATCTACAGGTCATATAAATGCAACATTTTATGCTTACGAAAAAAAATTTCATTTACATAGGAAGATCAAAGGGTCAATGTAATGGCTTGAAAAATCCAAACCACTATTAGCGCCATGTTTCAATCTCATGAATAGTACATCATGATTATTTTATAGTTTTACAAGTAATTTAGATGTAAATTAAGGCTTCAAATAACTCCCAGCTATCAGATGAATCAAAACACTCCTTACCAATTGAATTCTTGGGAAGGATATTGCTATATTCAACTTCAAATGAGCATATATCTCATTGTACTATGAATTATTGAGATCATGACCCACAAAAAGATATATAATTTAATTATATTTCTAACAATACCAATTTCACCAAAATCCAATATCGAACCAAAGAGTTATACCCATTTTACTCCAGCATGTCAGCCTGGAAACTGAGTGACGACCTATCTGATGACTTATCATATTTCCAACAACTTATCAGCCATGTCGTCAAGCTTAGACAGCAACCCATCAATTCCAGCTCCTAGGTAATGACCTGGGCTGACGGGCTATTACAGATCTGACGACTTATCAGCCTTGGTCATCAGCTGATAATTTCAGCAACTGGGAAGTAATTTCGTAGGGGTATTTTGGTCCTTTTCCCTCACCATAAACCTTATACCCATTACACAAAACACCAAAAACATGTATTTAGCTACTGGCATTTAGTTTCAAAAGCTCTTAACCCTCTTTGTTCCCAAGAACAAACTTAGGGTATCTTCTCAATTAACTTCAAGATCCTATCATACTCTCCACAAGATATTCAAGAATTAAGATTCCCAATCGAAGAACATTCAATAAAGGTCAATTTTCTTTCAAGATTCAATCCCTAGGGTATGTATAGTGTTCATCCATCAATTCCTTTCATCCATGGAGTCCAACAATCAAGTTTTAAATAATAAATTATGATTTTCTTGTTATGGTGTGATCATGCTCATGTTGATGGCTGTTATTAGAGTTTCAAGATAGTATCTTAATGTATTTTCAGGTAGTATGTGAGCATATTAATTGAAATCCATGAGTTTGGGTGGCTCAAGATTGTTAAATTGATGAATACACCTATGCCACAAAGTATGCATGTAAGGTGTTTGATAAAATGCCTAAAAGACTAGAAGTCATGTAATATAGTTGAATTGTGACCTAAATGACAAATGATGCTACACCCTTATGAAAATAATAACTTCTATGATATTGTTATGCATCATGATTGTTGATGGAATGTTCATGAAACTAGATTGATGGACATATGGCATGTTGTTATGTGCATTCTCTTCTATTTATAAGACTTTGAGAACTATGAAATCCCCAACTAATGGTATTTTGAATTATGAATATTGGTTATGTGTTCAAGAAGAGCAAAGTCATGTTTTGTCAGTTTCCTTCCATCGAGTCCTGGGGGTACTTGTAACCGATAATTTAGTTGTGTGCCTATAGTTATGCCATATTTCACGATACTCTCAGTAAAGCCATGATCCATAGCACTCAGTCAACTATGTGACTCATGAAATCTCAGAAATCTCAGTAGTTCAGTAATCTTAGTGATTTCACTATTCCAAGTAAAATCTCAATAACTACAGTACTCTCTGTCAGTCCTCAGATATCAGTACATTCCGTTAGTCAATAGAACTCAGTAAACTTAGTTTAGCTCCACTAAATAATACCATAGTATCAGTTTAGTTCAGGTAATCAGTTCAGTTCAGTTAATCAACTCAGCTCAATTAATTAGTTTAATATCTTACAAATAGGAGTAGGATTCAGCACCGAGAGAGCCCAAGGATGGGGACTCACTCGCTAGATAAGACTGAGATCTCTAGAAGCAATCGCTAAGTTCTAGAACTATGTAGCCAGCGTAAGTACGAGATGTCACCTGTTAGATAAGACTGACATACTCAGGGATCACCCATTAGCACATTTAAATGTATAGGACTGATCCCAGGGGTCACCTACTAGATTAGGAATGACTCCACAGGAATTGTCTTTACCAGTTGCACGGTACTGATACCCATCAAACTGGGGTTACAGGTTGAACCCCAGACTAGCTAGAAAGAGGCATGTCGGTTAGGTATATACCTCCTACAATTTTAGTTACAAAATCAGGACTGTCAGATACACTCAATCTTTATCATTATCAATAGACTTTAGGATCACCCACTAGATAGGACTGACCTCAACTATGGTCAATCAATATCAGTATCATCAGATTTAGATATCACCTGCTAGGTAGGACTGATCTCAGACTAAGTCAAATCATCTTTATTATCATTATACTCAGAGATCACCCGCTAAATAGGAGTGATCTGAGATTCATTTACTCTATATAGAATGGATCTCAGATAGTTCCATCACAACTTAGACTATCCGATACAGTCGCTCAGTATCAGTTATATTGGTTATGCTGATCATCACAGTCATATTAGTTATATCAATCATCATGACTCACGTTATCAGTATTCAGTTTTAGGATTGTGAGACATAGTCAATCAGACTGGTTTTTCATAATTCAAACTGTCAGAAATAGTCGTTCATCTATTCAGTAATGCAGTATCAATTCCTCACTTAGCAGTGACTTAAATATTAATATTGGTGAACTAAGTCATTCAGTATCTTAGTATCAGTACACTTATGTTGTCAGTATTCTGACTCAGTAGTCAGTATCACCACGAGTTCAGTTATAGTTACTTATGCATATATGTATTCTAACATTCATATCAGTCAACATTGTTCATGCATATAAACCCTTTGCATTTAGCCTACCCTACATGTATACTCTTTACATTCAGTTGTACTGATGCATTCACGCTATGGTATTTTATTTTATGCCATAGGTTTAGAGGCATAAGTTCCAGAGTAGTAGTAGCATTGCAGATTTTAGTAGTCAGAGTTAGTAGTGAGTCCTCATTCTCCGAGGACAGGATTACTACTTTATTACTTTAGTATTTTAGTTTGGCTTTCAGTAGTCGGGAGTTAGTTGGAGACATGTTCCTTCCACTCCCTACTTCAGACAGTTAGAGTCTTTTAGACTAGTTTACAGACTAGATTATAGACTAGATTACAGACTAGATTCAGATTTCAGTATTTCAGTTTTGTTTTGGTATTGTAATACCACTTTATTCAGACATTATTATTACTCAAATTACATTTAGTATTGAACCTTATGGCCTTTTAGTTTATGTTTCTGCATTTATATACATATATTATGCAGTGTACAGGTAGAGATATTAGTCATGGGTTAGTTTGTGGTCCTTTAGGGTCATGAGCACCTTGTAGCATTCCGGTTCAGAAAATCATGGAGTTACAAATTTGGTAATAGAGCCTAAGGTTCAATAGAGTCCTAGGAAGTCTGAAAGTCGTATCTAGTAGATTCTTGTACATGGGTGTATTGAGCACCACATTTATATGCGAGAGGCTATAACATTTTTTACGAACAGTTTCCCTTCTTTCAGTATTCATGTCATACCAGTGAGCATAATCTCAAGTTAATCTCTTAGTCAAATTTGTTTCTCCTCTTGATTTCAGAACATGCCTCCCAAGAAAAGAAGTCAGCCAGCCCCTCAGCCCGAATATCCTTTAGGCAAACATATTTCTCATGCAGAGTTTAGGGCCGCATTCAGTACTCTTGCTTAGTCAGTTGATACCCATCATAAACAATCATCTGTCATTTCATCCAACCCAGTGGCCAATTCAGATGCAGCCAGGATTTGAGACTTTACCCAAATTAATCCTTCTTCTTTCTTCGGGTCTAAGACAAATAAAGACCCTCAGGAATTCATTGATTAGATTCAGAAGGTTACCGATGTCATGAGAGTGACTACTGTTTAGAGTGTCGAGTTAGTCATGTATCAGTTACAGAATGTGGCTCATACTTGGTACAAACAGTAGAAGTCAGAAAGGTTAGATGATGCAGGTTCGATTGAGTGGGAGGAGTTTGCCTCTATTTTCCTTGATAGATTCTTTCCCCTAGAGCTTAGATAATCCAAGGTACTTGAGTTCATCAACCTCAGGAAGGGAAATATGATAGTGAAAGAGTATTCTCTCAAGTTTACTCAATTAGCAAGATATGCCCCTCATGTGGTTGCAGATAGCAGAGCTAAGATGAGTAAGTTTGTCTCAGGGGTGAATGATAGTGTGGCCAATGAGTGCAGGTGTGCGATGTTGAATAGTTATATGACTTTAGCCAGGCTTATGACTCATGCTCATCAGATAGAGAAGAAGAAGATTAGAATGAGGGATAGACAGAGTAAGAGAGTAAGGACAGGTTGTTTCAACTTTGCTCAACCTAAGTCACAGGGTGGTAACAGTTCTCAACATATTCAAAAGTTTTTAGTCCCAGCTCTATCCTCAACTAGTGCACTAGTACCCAAGTCCAGGAATCACCATCATGATGGGGGCGCCAGGTTTTAAGGCTCAGGGTAGTAAGAACAGGAGTTTTACCTATCCTTTTTGCAAAGAGTGTGGTAGGAATCACTTAGGTACATATAGGGCAGACAGTGATGTATGCTTTTGGTATGGCAATTTAGGCCACAAGATGTGAGAGTGTAGAGTTCTAGAACAGAGGGGTAAAGATTTGTGTCAGCTGGGCACCAAGAGTGGTCAGTATCAGAATAAAATTTATGCACTCCAGACCAGTCATAATCTAAAAAGTTTCCCTGAACTAGATTAGGGTACGTTACAAGTCTTTCATGTTCATGTTATGCATTGTTAGATCTTTTTATCTCTTTAAGATTATGTTTCAGCACAAGTTAGCAAGTAAAATTAGCAAGTCAGTTTAGCAATCAAGCAGTCAAATTGGTATAGTTTGTTTTATCATCCTAGCATCTATTCCTGCTATCCAAAGTCTCAGGGAATGTAACTATTCCATGGTAGAACCTCTTAGTAATTGAAAGTTCAGTTCATTTTATGTATCATTCATTAGTTTCAGACTCTCGAGGTTTAGTTATAATCTATTTCGTAGATGCCTTGTGCATCACCCAGTGCTTTAGCAAGGTGAGCGTCCTTAGAGGGACATAGTGTCCCAAGGGAGAGATACCCCATAAACCCTTAATGCTCTCATGTCTTAACTCATTCAATTTCTCTTTGCATATCAAATCCAATTTAGAGTATAGGGTACTCATAAGGTGACCCTTAAAATCCCAACCTCAGCTGTAAGCTATGTATTCAGAAGATCAGTTCAGTTCATATGTCCTGTATTAGACTCAGTCATGTTGTAATATTTTTGCTCATGCATGTTTAGTAAATGATCTCAGGCTTATTAGAATTCCCATATAGGGTAACAGTTCTCTTTAAACTTATTCAGTTCTTTGTTCAGGATTATATCATAAACTTAATATCAAGTACCATTGCATATTTAGTTATGCATACATGTGCCAGTTAAGTTATATAATCATGCATTAGATATGCATTCTCATCGCGAGAACTTCAGTTATCAGAAACATCAGCTTTGCATTCATGAATAGTTACACATGTATCAGATATGCATGTTCAGTATGATATAGTCAGTTTATTAGTCACGTCAGTTATGAGATCATTTTGTAGTTATTCATGTTTATTTCATGTTTGGTCTATCATTCCTCCCCCTTCAGTCAGTCTCATTCGAGGACGAATGTTCCAAAGGGAGAGATAATGTAATACCCTAAAAAATCCAAACCAATATTAGAGCCATGTTTCAATCTTATGCATAGTACATAATGATAATTTTATAGTTTTATGAGTAATTTATATGTATATTAAGGCTTCAAATAACTCCCAGCTATCAGACGAATCAAAACATTCCTTACCAATTGAATTTATAGGAAGGATATTGCTATAGTCAACTTCAAATAAGAATATCTCTCATTTTACAACTAATTTTTGAGTTCATAACACACCAAAATATATATAATTTAATTATCTTTCCAACGATACCAATTTTGCCAAAATTTGATGTTGGAGCAAAAAGTTATACCCATTTTACTCTAGCATGTTAGCTTGGAAACGGAGTGACGACCTGTCTGACGGCTAATCACATTTTTGATGACTTATCAGCCTTGTCATCAAGATTAGATATCAACCCATCAATTCCATCTCCTAGGTGACGACCTGGGCTGACAGGCTATCACAAATCTAACGGTTTATCATCCTTGGTAATCGACTGATAATTTTAGGAACTAGGAAGTAATTTCGTAGGGGTATTTTGGTCTTTTTCCCTTACCCTAAACCTTATCCCCACGATATAAAACACCAAAAACACATATTTAACTATTGGTATTTAGTTTCAAGATAACCCTCTTTGTTCCCAAGAACAAACTTAGGATTTCTTCTCAATTAACTCAAGATCCCATCACACTCTCCACAGGATATTCAACAATTAATATTTCCAATCCAAGAACATTCAATAAAGGTCAATTTTCTTTCAAGATTCAATCCCAAAGGTATGCGTAGTGTTCATCCATGGAGTCCAATAATTAAGTTTTAAATAATAAATTGTGATTTTCTTGTTATGGTGTGTCATGTTCATGTTGATGGTTGTTATTAGAGTTTTAAGATGGTATCTTAATGTATTTTTAGGAAGTATGTGAGCATGTTAGTTGAAATCCATGTGTTTGGGTGGCTCAAGATTGTAAAATTGATGAATACATCTATGTCACAAAGTGTGCATATAAGGTGTTTGATAAAATGCATAAAAGACTAGAAGTCATGTATTATAGTTGCATTGTGACCTGGATGACAAATGCATACTACACCTTTATGAAAATAATGAATTCTATGATATTGGTATACATCATGATTGTTGATGGAATGTTCATGAAACTAGATTGATGGACATATGGCATGTTGTTATGTGCATTCCCTTCCATGTATAAGACTTTGAGAACTATGAAATCCCCAAATTTTATGGTATTTTTCATTATGAATATTGGTCATGTGTTCAAGAAGAGCAAAGTCATGTTTTGTCAGTTTCCTTCTATCGAGTCCTGGGGGTACTTGTACCCGAAAATTTAGCTGTGTGCCTAGAGCTATGTCATATTTCATGATACTCTCAGTCAAGCCATGATCCATAGAACTTAGTCAACCATGTGACTCAAGAAATCTCAGAAATCTAAGTAGTTCAGTAATCTCAGTGATTTCAGTATTCCAAGTAAAATCTTAGTCACTACAGTACTCTCAGTCAATCCTCAGACATCAGTACATTCCATCAGTCAATGAAACTTAGTAAACTCAATTTAGCTCCACTAAATAATACACTAGTAGCAGTTCAGCTAATCAGTTCAGTTCAGCTAATCGGTTCGGTTTAATTAATCTGCTCAGCTCAATTAATCAGTTTAGTGTCTTTTAGATGGAAGTAAGATTCAGCACCGAGAGAGCCTAGGGATGGGGACTCACCTGCTAGATAGGACTGAGATCCCTAGAAGCAATCCTTAATTCGAGATTTATGTAGCCAGTATAAGTCTAGGATATCACCCGTTAGATAGGATTGATATACTCAGGGATCACCCGTTAGCATATTTAAATGTATAGGACTGATCCCAGGGGTCACCTACTAGATTAGGATTGACTCCATAGCAGTTATCTTTACCAGTGGCACGGTACGACACCTTTCAACTGGTTACAGGTTAGACCCCAGACTAGCTAAAAAGGGGCATGTCAGTTCGATGAATATGTCCCATAGTTTCAGTTACAGAATCAGGACTGCCAGATAAAGTCAATCCTTATCATTATCAATAGACTCCCGGATCACCAACTAGATAGGACTAACCTCAACTATGGTCAATTAGTATCAGTATCATCCGATTTAGAGATCAACCTCTAGGTAGGAATGATCTCAGACTAAGTCAACTCATTTTTATTATCATTATACTCAGAGATCACCCGCTACATAGGAGTGATCTCAGATTCAGTTACTCCATATAGAACGGAACTCAGATTATTCTATCAGAACTTTAACTGTCAGACACAGTCTCTCAATATTAGTTACATCAGTTATGCCGATCATCACCATCATATCAGTTATATCAGTTATCATGACTCACGTTATTAGTATTCAATTTCAGAACTATGAGACACATTCAATCAAACCAGTTTTTCATAATTCAAACTATAAAAAATAGTTGTTCATCTATTCAGTAATGCAGTATAGCTCCTCACTTAGTAGTGACTTATATATTAATATCAGTGACCTAAGTCATTTAGTATCTCAGTATCAGTACACTCATGTTATCAGCACTCAGACTCAGTAGTCAGTATCACCACGAGTTCAGTTATAGTTACTTATGCATATATGTATTCTCACATTCATACCAGTCAGCATTGTTCATGCATATAAACCCTTCGAATTTAGCCTACTTCACTCGTATACTCAGTACATTTAGTCGTACTAAAGCATTTATGCTATGGTGTTTTATTTTATACCATAGGTTCATAGGCACGAGTTCCATAGTAGCAATACCATTACAGATTTTAGCTGTAAGAGTTAGTAGTGAGTCCTTATTCTCCGAGGACATGATTACTACTTTATTACTTTAGTATTTCAGTTTGGCTTTTAGTAGTCGGGAGTTAGTTGTAGACATGTTCCTTCCACTCACTACTTTAGAAAGTTAGAGGCTTTCAGACTAGATTACAGACTAGATTCAGACATTAGTATTTCAATTTTTTTATGGTATTATGATACCACTTTATTTAGACATTGTTATCATTCATATTACGTTTTGTATTGAACATTATGGCCTTTCAGTTTATGTTTTTGCATTTATATACATATATTATACAGTTTACAGGTAGAGATATCAGTCATGGGTTAATTTGTGGTCCTTTGGGGTCATGAGCACCGTGTAGCATTCCGATTTAGAAAATCCGGGTGTTACAGTCAATGAGAATTAAATCCAACTATCATGTGATAGACTCTCACAAGTATTACTAGAATGTAAGTCTTGATCACTTCAAAGGCATTACATGGATTCTATGTAACAATATAACATAGGGCCTAGGACTTGTTGAATATGTTTTCATAGATTGTACTATTGGGTTATTTCTAATGTTAAGACTTCTATTTTCTTTACATTTGTGTGTGAATACAGTTTACTAGTTTAGACTATCTACGACATAAGTATGTGTATTTTTTAAGAATTATTTTTTGTTCTTTACATCTTCAAATTTATCAGATAAATGTATGTTTGAATATTTTTAAATCCTGCTTGCTCTATATTTTGTGTATACCGAACTATGCTTTTCTTTTGTAAAGTAAAAGAGTGTGGACTAGTTTACATCAGCTATCACTCAAAAATACTGATGCCAAAAAATCTGTTGTTTTTTGCTATGACTTGTAAAAGTCTAAACTTTTATGATGTGATCAACAGTCTAAAGTTTGATAAACAAGAAAGTCTTATAAGCATTGTAACTAGTAAATAAATCAAAAATACAATGACTTTAGAAACAGTTTTGGACTATCTTACGTAAGCTATAACAATGTTTTGATCCACAAAAAATGCCTGCAGTTTGGAGATACATTATAGTGCAAAGTTTACATGTTGATATGATGCTAAATAAATTATGGAACAAAAACAAGAAGGAAGTATGAAAAAGGGAAAAGAAAAGAACAATCCAAAATAAATAAATATGATACATATCTTAACAAGGATAAATAGGATAACCTTACTAAGAAGTATTGCATATACAACACAATCCAAGTATTATTAAAGCAACCTTTCTTTGTTAGATGAAGAAACCTAATAGGTGATGTATTTAAACCTAAATTCACTGACTAAATTAATAATATTATGGCCAAAATTGTTGATGTTGAGCATATGAAATCCACAGTGGGTATGATCTAGGCCGAGGCAAGTGAGCTCCAGTTAAAGAATGTAGGGCTCCAGGCAAAGAATGAGATGTTTCAGGCTATAAGAAACATACTGGCCCAACAATGCATAGATATAAAACCATGGGCGGCACTACGTTGCTACAAGCATGGTCAGATGAAGAACCTTCATCAAAAATTTTTCTTGAATATATAGGTTAAATATAGTTTTTTTGAATATCTGTTAAAATCTAAACAAACTTGTCATAGAAATCAGCAATAGCCTAGTGGCCAAGGATATACAGTTTCACCAAAGCCGTGCAGGGTTGAGCCCCAACTCTAATATTTTTTTCATTTTCTAGAAAGAATGAAAAAATCTTTAAAATATGAACATCCTTCACAGAAAACCTAGCTCAGCCACTGGATTAAATAGGAACAAAATGAGTTACAAGGGAAGGTTTCTTTAAAGAAGAATAAATATGCTAATCTTTACGCGACGAATAATACTTTGTAAGAAAGAGTGGTCTAGCTAGAGTCTATTTTGGCATTGGTTGCAAGCTACATCATAAATATGAGATGGGAAGAGAGCAACTTGAGGTTGGGTTCAACACATTATGGGTAAGGCGTAACAATGATAGATATATAGCTGAGTTGGATAGGAATTGTGTGGCTCTAAAAATTCAAAGGGACACGTCTCAAATCTCATTAAGGGTGTCCACCCAAGTCCTTTCCAACTTGGTTGTATATCTATAAATGTTAAGCCTCCCTATAACATGTTTATATCGTTCTCAAGTCACTTTATTTCCATCTCATCCTTAACACATAGCTCGCGAACCAATACCAAATCAAATAATAGTTAGGCCACCCTTTCTTGCAAGGTGTCATTCATTAATTAAAGATGAATGAATTTGTTCTGCTTTAAAGAGACTTTCCCTTGTAACTCCTTTTGCTACTGTTTAATTTGTATGAGCAATTTGGCCAGGATATTTCTCGAAGCCTACAACATCACATTATTAGCCTGTAGCCTTGCATTCTTTGACTGGATCTCACTTGCCTAATCCTGGAGCACACCCGCTGTGGATTCATATGCTTAACATGGCAGAATGGGCCATAAGATTATGCATTTGGTATCTGAGTTTATATTTTGATAATTCACCTATCTGGGATAAATCTTCTTCTTCTTCTTCTAATCATTGGTCTGATTCATGGCTCACCGTTACTTCTCATTCTAGTCCTATGGATAGTAGAGAACTTCAAATACCATTTTGACAGACACCAAATAACCAAAGTAAAATTTGCCATCAATTGTCTCTTCTGCTTGTAAACACATTGATCCTAAAAACACAAGAAAATTTAGGACAGTGGTGTGAGCAATCTTTGAATAATGTAAAAGAGAACAGTCAAGTGCACAAAGAATACAACATTTGCACAATATTGGAGGGGCGAGGGTCACACCTTAAAGAGGTGTAATGTGTGAAACTTATCTAAAGGAAATATCATGGTTAGAGCCATCCTATAGGTCACATTACAAGTGCTTTTTGGCTTCCATTCAATAGCTAATGAATCTATAATCTTGATCATTTTTCAAAACCATTTTAGATTAATTTTAGCATAAATTAAGCACCATTTCAATACAATTTCTGGACCATTTAAGTATCATTTCAACATCATTTTAGCCTAGTAATAATACATAATTGTTATCGTGTGTCGAAATAAATAGAAAAAGATCTAGCCTAGTATTAAAGAATCAAAATCCTTAAACTAGTCAAAATTATAAAGTGTAATTTCGTCCAATGACATTTTGGTTTACTATTATTAAATAATTTTTTATTTAATAGATGGGTAATATTTAGATACATATATTAAAAATAAAATATTTAAAAGTCATGAAAAATGACATGTGAATAGAAAATAGAAACTCTAGTTACTCATCGATGAGAATAAAGAAAGAGGAGACTCGGGAAATGTTTAAAATTGAATATGTCTATCTTAGTAATAATGCATAAATGTCATCACACATAGAATAGATACAAAAAATCAAGTTTAGTAATAAAAATCAAAATCCTTGAACTGTAAACTTAAACTTAATGCACGCCATGATCTTGAAATGGCATAACCACATTGAGAAAAGAAATATTATAAAAATATACACGATGCAGAAAAAATTATCATAGAGGAAAGACAAAGCCTTAGTTGCAAAATTGATTTCCACCGCCTTGATCTATCTCCACGTTATCACTGGTGCCGACTATGGAATTGTATAGATAATATATGTTAACCCTAATGGATGGAGAAAAAATCAATTCATAGAGCTTAAGGCATAATCTGGTAGGTTCATCAAATATCTGGTGTACGAACGAGATCTATCTTTACTGACTATAAGTTTTGTACTTCACATTAATTAGACCACAATTAAAATAATAAGTCTCACATTTTCTCACTTGGCCCAATGACCACATAACATTAATATTTAATGACGTAAACATTAGTTGTGTATAAAATAAATTTCTTCTATAAAGTTCATCATATAACTCTTAATATGACAAATCACTGATGTGAGTTATGGTAGTTATACATAATTTTGGGTCTATATGCTCCCTTCCATGTACGAGATTAGAAACTTATCTTAGCAGGTTTATAAGTTATAAAACATTTAACATTATGGTTTGCAATAATGTCTTATTGAGACTTATCCTACAATACCTCACAACAATAATATGTACAAATATGAAAAATAGGAAATTCATTAATGTATTCCAGAGATACATAATTGATCTCTGTGATAAGCATTATAAATGCATCAAGTATAAATACAACCAAGACTTATTCCGTGAACATATTATTTAGATATCTTTTTTGTAAGTCCTTCGTTAACGGATCTTCAATCATGAGATCAGTTCTAATATTCTAAAGTGACACTCTATTTCAAAATTTCTTCCTTGATTGTAAAGTACTTTAATTCCATATGTTTTACACTCTTAGAATACTTATCATTCTTGGAGGAAATGTTATTTCATAGTATCATAATAAATCTTTAGCGGCTTAGATATGGTATTGGCAATCCCAAGTCAAGAAATAAAGTTCTGCATCTCATAACTAATATTTAAAGGATACTTTGAATCCTTTTCTAGCTGGAAAATACTCAACAAGTTTTGATCAAAATTTGATATATAAATAATATATGAAATTGCCTTATCACCTGAACTTGCTTTAATGATGACATTTTCTTTTTCTTCAACATGAATCTGGTCACCATTTCCTGTCCTACCTTATATATTTCAATAGGAAACTCTTTGAACAAAATTTTGTCATGAGTCATGTGGTTAGTACAACCACTATGAATCAACCAAATATTTGTCAAAACTTTTTTAGACATACATTTTGCAAAAAAAGATAATTTTTTCCTTCTTCATCCACAAATGCATTTCTTTTGTCGTTCTCAAACTTATTTTCTTGAAAATTAATGCTTTATGACAAGCTAGTTGCACTTCGTGTTTGGACTTTTACAACATCTAAATGGTGGATAACCCATTTTCTATACTGCTGACAAGGTGGGTAATTCTTTGAAATTTTAAAATTTTATCCCTACTTTGAGTTTTGTGATTCGTTGCTAATGCTCCTTCAATCATACCATCTTTACTCATAAATCTTCTTTGCTCATGTGCTTGGAATGAATTTATCAACTCTACTAATGTGATCTTGGACACATCTTTTGTATTTTCAAGATAGTTATGCATGCTTCATATCTTTCAGACATTGTTACAAGAATTTTTTCAATAACTGTTGAATCTTTAAATTTAGTGCCTAGCCAGTATTCCTTGCTAACAATGTCAATCAATTTGTCTGAGTATTCATTGACTACCTCAGATCTCATTCTCTAAAACTCAAATTTCCTTATTTTATTCAATACCCGTGTGCCTCTAATTCAATAATCTCACACATATTCTTTCTTAAGATAATTCCAAATTTCTTTTGGTAATGTGAGAGACATAATTCTCATGAAAATAGTTGTAGAAAAAACATCAAATAGAGTTTATTTCACCTTCAACTTCGTGACTTTTTGTGACTCTTGATTTGGGATATGATGAAATTATTTGACAATGAATTAATTTTATAATCATCTTTTACGATTTTTCAATGATTAAGGGACTCTAACTAAGTTTCCTTTCTCACAACCTATAATTAGCAATTTTCATAAGCCAAAATAGGAGGAATCATTCATGAAATACTATTTTGCAAATCCAACTCTTCACTCACTTGTTGCTTAAGAAAATGACTTGGATAAAACTTATTAATTTTTGATAGAAAAGAAATGCAAGGAAATAACAGAGGAATAAAAATTGAAGAATAACATCTTAATGCATTATAGAACATGTTCTTTTGACTAGAAAATGACATGTATTTAAAAATAAAATCTAATTAAAAAGTACATCTACATCCAACATTTAGCTTTCATCAACTTCATAACAAATAATAGAAATCAACTACTAAATACTAGGTCTAACTAATTGACTAGGTCTAAATAAAATTATTGTTAGAAGAACATTTGTAGTCTAAAGCAAATATTCAACAAAAATTCATCACAAAAGTTATCGTCTTAGGTTTGTAATTTATAATATCATATAATAATACAAGTATAAGTTATAAGAGAATCTATGTATTAATTTATGCACGATAGAAGATGAAATAAATAATACATGAATAATTTAGCTTTGCATAACTAATCTATGAATTACTAATACATTCATAACTATAACCAACAAACAAAGGACAAAATGTCAAATTGTGGACTATGTTAGATCAATTGTGCTAATTTTTTTACCATCTAATAACATCCTACCACCTAGAGACCATAAAACCTGGGAGCTAGGAAGGGGTTAAAAGAGAATTCTTTTTGATATGTTTTATAGAAGTATAGTGGAGTTTATGAAGTGATCACCCATTTGAAGTTCGACAAGAAGACCATCTTTTAAGCATAAAAATTAGTCTGAGGAAACAAAGGTACTGGAAACTACATTTTTGGACTATCTTACATAAGTTGTAGCCTATAGCAATATTTTGATCCATAGAAAAGGCTGCAGTTTTAGAACTACATTGGAATGAAACTTTTACATGTTGTTTCATGCTAAATGAACCATACATCCACATCTTTTTCTTCTTCCAGTATTTCACCTTTAGTAGAAAGTTGATGTGGTCATCATTCTTTTTATATACTACTTTAATTCATTCGTCTCATAGTTTTGATAGACCTATATGCATAAACTAATAATCAGTATCAATCTCTCTCAGGAGGTGTTCAATACAAACGAAAATATTTTCCAAAAGAAAAATACTACACCATAAGATATTTTTAGCGGTAACAAATTCATTTTTTTACAGAAATATATTACCGTAAAAGTATTTAGAAGAAATTGATTAAACAACATGCAATCCAAACTCATTAAAGGTTCTAGTGACATTCATTTTGAAAGAGATGAGAGTAGAAGCGTGGTGTTTATTTTTAAAGAGACAAGAGTAGAAGATGGGAAAATAATTGTATGAAAACTATTTAAAGAGATTATACAAGACCGATATAAACAAGGATAGACTTGAAAATTGCAATAAATTCCTAATATTTAGGAACAACAAAATAGGAACTCTCAAATAATAAGGTGTCTAGTAATCATCCATTATTATGCCCCTGCAAGTTTATGGTGTCAACAACACCAAACTTGGAAAAATACTTGACAAAAGAGGCTCTTGGAAGTGGTTTAGCTAGTATATTTGCCATTTGACCAACTGAGTGGAGATGTTGAGTTATGATATTGAAATGCCCCAAACTTTGGCCCTTGCAAATTTCTTGAGTTTTTAACTCTCTGTTTACCATACGAATCGCACCATAAGTTGTATGGTATGGTGACAGATCTAGGGACCCTAGTCGTATATTGGTCAGTGTGTTGTTGGCTAATTTTGTCCTGGATACGAGAGACTCTATACGAGTCTTATAGTTATATGGAGAGAGGGTAGGGTCCAATCATATGTTGATCAATGTCTAGCATTTGATGTTCTGCCTTATGTATGACTAGATTTTACCAGTCGTATGATCTGGTGATGAGTTAGGAAAGGAAGGCATAAGTTAGACAGAGTGTGGTGTCCAACTTTCTGTTCTAGTGATGACTTAATGATATTACTCGTATGATGTGGTGACGAGTTGAAGGGTCAACTCGTAACCACCTGCAGGGTTTCTATAGCTTTTAAGTTGAGGGTATTTTGGATATTTCCCACCCCAACCCCTTAATACCCCACATTTTATAACACTTTTTGGTCATTCATTACACATTTAGAAAGATTAAAACACTCTCTAAACTCTCTTTAAAACATCTCAAGAAAGATTGGGTTAGGGTTTTTTCAATGTGGTCATCTAGAGGCTTAAAGATCAAATTCTCCCAATGAATCTTTGTAACTCAGGCATGTGTGTAACACCCTGAGACTATACCTTGGGTGTCACACAATGCTTACAATCCCAAAGGACCACACGCTAACCCATGACTGGTACATACTGTGAGTACTGAATAATAATAATACTGAAAATATATGTGGAAGTTAGGCTGAAATTTCCATAAGATTCATAAAATAAAAACAAATACTAAATACTGATAATAATACTGAAAAAATGAATATCTCTCTGAAATAGTCTAGTTTGAAAGCCTCTCACTGCCTGATTATGAAGTTAATGGGACAAGTCCCCAACTAACTCTAACTAGTGAACATACTGAACTACTAGAATGTTGAAATTAATAACTCTGTCCTCGAAATATAAGGAAGCACCAAAATAACTATTGCTGATAACCTGAGCTGCTAAGTACAGTCCAGAGCTCGTGCATTTGAACTTATGATATGAGACATCATAGCATAAAAGAAAGAGTATGCATCAGTACTTTGAATGTACTGGTATGCTAAGTGAGGCAGGATGATATACATAGGTTCATGTGCATGAGATGATTATTGACTATATGAACATCATGAAATAACTAAAAAAGATTGCATGCAAAACTGTAACTACTGATCATGCTGACTATGCAATACTGGCATATAACCTCTATCTGAATTAGATTAAAACTGAAGTACTGAGTTTTGGTAACTGAATATTGATAACTGGGTTTAGACTGACACTGAAGTATAGAAGTCTGATAGATAAGTATTTGAGTTCTGTAGAACTATTTGAGTTCTTTACTGAATTTTGAGATTGAATATTATTTTTGAGTACTGAATACTGAAACTGTAACTGTGGGAGTGTTTATCTAACCGACATACCCTAATTATAAACAAAATTTGGGTCCAAACTGTGACCCCAGTTAGAAGGGTGTTATCACCTTGCCAAGGGATACTAATAATATTATGTCAACACTAATTTGGTAGGAAGACTCGTAAAGTGTATATATATGGTTTCGTCAAACCTAATCTGGCAGGAGGACGACTTAGCCTATGTTAGCTAGGTAGTTCTATAATGCAGGGACTACTACTAAGGGTCAAACCCTCTGCTGGCAAGAATTCTCCCATCCCTAAGTTTGCTCGGTGCTGAATCCTACTCCCATCTGAATAGACATTGAACTGATCACTAGACTATACTAGGCTTGACTGAAATATTACTGATAGTGTTGATTGACTGAACTGGACAAAGTTCACTAAGTTCTATAACTGACAGAGTACCACTATTCATGATGTTGCTGATACTATTCTGTAACTACTATAATTCTAGGTAAACGGCTATATTGTAGGGTATTGAATACCCTCAGACTCGATAGCATCAATAGCAAAACACAGAAAAATCTTGAAGGCATTACATTAGTTACTTATCCACCATGCATTTATTAGACATTTTGTCAAACATTTGAGAGGCATAAACTTGTACATGAATGGGACTACATGATAACATATCATGAATTCAGTACTCAATTTACATAGGTATTTTATCGAACACTTGGAGAGCATAACTAATGAACATAGAAATCATCAAGATATAAACATCATGGTTACAACATTCAACTTGCAAATTCAAGAGTATAACATGAGGATCACATGATTCTACTTACTTGCTAATTATTTCACTTGAAACTTGTATGAATCTTGATATGAAAACCATAAAACAATACATGCATGAACACAATCCAATTCAAACATGTAAATCATGAAATTAATAAACTTGTAGTTTTAAAAAGGGTTCTTGAACTCCAAGGGTGGAAGGAAACCCAAGGATGAACACCTAACATACCTTGATTGTTAATTTCTTGAAAATTATAGGGAATTTCTTGGAACTTGATCTTGAGCTTAATGAATTAGGGTTTGTTCTTGAGAAGATTTTGAGAATAAAGAATGAATTTTCCCTTTTTTAGGGCTTAATCTCGTGTTTTAGCTGAATTGGGTGAGGGTAAAAGGACCTATTTGCCCTTGGAAAGTCAGATTTAAATGAGAAAATAATGTGCCTAGTGACGCGTTTGGCGACATGCTGTGTTGATGGGGTTGACGCTATAGCCAACGCGATGCATTGTGATTATGTTGGCTCACTAGATATTGCACTAAAGGCCTTTCCCAGCGATGCTACAACCAACACATCGCATTGATGGGGTCAATATAATGGCCGACGTGCCTTGTCGTGGGTGACGTGATGAATCCTAATGCTGATAACGATACTGTTGATGTGATGGCCAATGCGTTGTGCTGAGATTACGTCGACTCACTATTTTAGACATTTAATTAAGCTTCTAATGACATCCAAGAAAACAAAAAATCACCTGAGGTGACCTATTGACATCCTTGATCATGAATCGACTTAAAAATTGATATTTTAAGGTTGTAACGAACGAAAATAAGATCGTCTAATTATGAAGGCTAAAGTGATTCTGAGTCTTAACACTTAGCTAAATTTTTCTAAGTCTGGGACCCCCTTTTGGCTTGCTATAAAGGACCAAAATAACTAGAATTTCCAGAGTCTTCTAATTTCTCGACCTTGGGAACATTTATCCTCGAATAAGACTAACTAAACTAAGAATACTGATAGATTAAGTTTACATGTTGAACATGCACCGCTGAAGCATGTTACATGACTAAAACTGCTAATAAACTGAGATTTCATACTAAACATACATAACTGAAGCATGATTACACATCTGAACAGATTTGTGAATGCATAACTATTGTGAGGATGATATACAATGATCATTGATACAAATTTTGTAAAGGTAATTTGAGCATGGAACTGAGTAAATCTAAGGAAGATGTTACCTTGAGCTGAGTCTGAGTTTGCATAAAAGAGGTGAGGATGCTTGGTTAACATATCTTCTTCTGCTTCCCAAGTAGCTCCCTCAACGGACTGATTTTACCAAAGAAATTTGACCAAAGGAACTTCTTTGTTCTTCAGTCTGCGAATCTGATGATCAAGGATTTTGACTAGGACTTCCTCATAAAAAAGGTTGTTTGGAACATCTATAATCTATATAGGGACTACAACCACTGGGTAACCAATGCACTTATTTAGCAAGGAGACGTGAAACACTGGGTGTACTAAAGTTAAGTCTAAAGGCAACTCAAGCTCGTAGGCATCCATTTTGAAATGGCTGAGAATTCGGTAAGGACTGACATATTGAGGAATGAGCATCCCCTTCTTGATAAACCTCTTCACTACCTTTATAGGAGAGATTTTCAATTACACATAATCACCAATCTCAAACTTGAGATCTTTTCTTCTCACATCAGCATACTATTTCTATCAGCTCTGAGTTGTCTTAAGCCTCTCCTTGATCAATTGAACCTTCTCTAATGCATCAAATACTAAGATAGGCCTTACCAATGCAGTCTCGCCTACCTCAAACAAACCAATGGGAGACCTATATCTCCTCCCATAAAGCACTTCAAATAAAGCCATCTGAATACTGGAATGATAACTATTATTATATGCTAACTCAATAAAAGGTAATAGGTCATCCCAACTTTCCTTAAATTCAATGAGACATGCTCTTAACATATCTTTTAGAGTATGAATAATCCTTCTACTTGACCATTTTTCTAAGGGTAGAAGGTTGTACTGGGGTAAACTTAGGTACCAGGACCTTTTTAGAAGGCTTTCCAAAAGTGTGAGGTGAACTGCATACCTTTATTTGAAATGATGGATAACAAAACTCTGTGCAATCTAACCAACTCTCTAACGTAGTGGTGGGTATAATCCTCGGCTAAGTAAAAGTTATGGACTGGCAAGAAATAAATGGATTGAATCATCCTGTCTACAATGACCCAAATCAAATCATGCTAATGAAGAGTATGAGGTAAACCTATCACAAAGTCCATGTTCACTTCCTCAAACTTCCATGTAGTAATACTAAACTCTTTCATAGACCCTTTAGTCTTCTGATGCTCAATCTTAACCTGTTGACACGTAGAGAACTTAGCTACAAACTCTACAATGTCTCTCTTCATCCTACTCCACTAATAGACTTCCCGCAAGTTGTGGTACATTATAATGGCCCCCGGGTGAATCGAGTAACACACACTATGCACTTCTGCAAGAATCCACTGCCTTACGCCATCCACATATGCACACATAACCTACCTAAGCAATAGAACACACCATCTCCCCCTTGGGAGAAAACCTCTACTTTTTAATCTCTGACTGACTCTTTCAGCTTAACTAAGCTGGGATCCCTGTCCTGCTTTTCTTTTACCTTGAAAACCAAGGAAGATTTTGAACTATTCTGCACCCATACACTACCCTCATCTGAATCAACCAAATGAACACCCAATCTGGCAAGCTAATAAACTTCTTGAACTAACTTCTTCTTACCATCCTTAACGTGAGAAACACTACTCATGGACAATCTACTGAGAGTATCAGCTACTCCATTAGCCTTTCCCGGATGATACAGAACACTCATATCATAGTCTTTTAACAACTCTAACCACCTTCTCTGACGCAAGTTCAAGTCTTTCTGAGAAAATACATATTGTAAACTTTTATAGTATGTGAACACATCAACATATACCCCATACAAATTATGCCTTCAAATTTTTAGGGCAAAAAAGGTGGGATAATTACCTTCATGGGGATTAAGTTATCTAGAGGAATAGGCTATGACCTTACCTCTCTGCATAAGAAAACATCCCAAAACAATGCTGGAAGTATCACAATACATGAGTAATCCCTCTGAACAATCTAGTTAAGTCAAAACCGGGGCTGTAGTGAGTTGGGTCTTCAACTCCTAAAAACTCATCTTACAAAAAGCTGACCACTGGAATTTGACTTTCTTCTGAGTCAATCTAGACATGGGGGATGCAATAGACGAAAATCCTTTAACAAACCATCGGTAAAATCCATCCAAACCCAAGAAACTCTTAATATCTGATGGAGAGATTGGTCTTGGCCAGTTTCTTACTGCTTTTATCTTTTGAGGACCAACTCTAATGCCTTCATCGGAAATTATATGACTAAGGAATGCTACTGACCTTAGCTAAAATTTGCTTTTACTGAATTTAGTGAATAATTAATGGGCTTTGAGGGTCTGCAATACTACTCTGAGATGGTCTACGTGATCATTTTCACCAAGTAGACAAGAATGTCATCAATAAAGACTATGACAAACATATCCAAGTTATACTTGTACATACGGTTCATTAAGTTCTCAAAAGTTGTTGGGGCATTGGTAAGACCAAATGTCATGACTAGAAATATGAAGTGACCATATCGAGTTATGAAGGCTATTTTTGGAATGTCACATTCTTTGACTCTGAGCTGATAGTAGCTTGATCTGAGGTTTATCTTAGAAAAGTAACTGGCACCTTGAAGTTTGTCATACAAGTCATCGATTCTGGGAAGTGGATATTTGTTCTTGACTGTTACTTTGTTTAACAGATGGTAATTAATACACATTCTGTGGGAACCATCTTTCTTAGGCACGAATAGAATTGGTGTGCCCCATGGGGAAACACTGGGCCTGATGAACCCCTTATCTAGGAGATCCTTCCACTGCTCTTTTAATTTTTTAAGTTCAGTTGAAGGTATTCTGTATCATGGAATAGAGATGAGTTGAGTATCTAGAAGAAGATCTATTCTGAAGTCAATTTCCCTTTTTGGAGGAACTCTGGGAAGGTCTTCGAGAAACACATCTAGAAATTCACATGATACTAAAAATGACTCAAGATTAGGGGTGTCTAAACTAGAGTCTTTAACTCGAATGAGATGATAGACACACCTCTTTGATATCATTTTTCTCTCCCTAAGGTATGAAACAAGCTGACCCCTAAGTGTTGAAGTACTACCTCACCATTCTAGGATAGGTTAATTTGGAAACTAAAAATAGACAACTTTATTTCTACAGTCAACTAAAGAATAGTGTGAATGAATCCAATCCATGCTAAGAATGACATCAAAAATCTATCATTCCTAACTCTACTAAGTCTATTGAAGTAACTTTCTAAGATACCATAATCGGATAGTTCCTATATACCCGTCAGGCTATGATAGATTTACCCACTGGGGTAGAGACTGGGAAGGGCTCTGCTAGGATTTTGAGACTGACTCCGAAGTCAACAACTATATAAGGAGTTACAAAGAACAAAGAAGATCCTGGATATAGCAAAGCATACATATGTAAATGGTAAACTTGTAACATACCAGTGACTATATTAGGATAATTTTATTAATTCTATCGAGACTAGTGTGTATAGATCCTGTTTAGGTGTTGCCTACTGCTGGCACTAGAAGTGGCACCCTGCTAGGATGGGCGACCAGACTAAGCTGGGGGATGATTATGTGAACTCTGTGAACCCACTTGAGGACACTTTCTGATCAGATGGCCTGGCTTGCTATATTCGAAACATACATCACAGCCAGGTCTACAAATACCCTAATAATTTTTGCCATACTTCTAACAAAGGGGATTTGTTCGGGAACTGCTACACTACCCTAAGATTTAGAGCCTGACACCCTATCCTTATTACCATTTCTGAACTTAGGAACCTAAGCACTAGCTGAGGATAGAGTTGGAACTGATGATTTTGGGTAGAACTAAGAACGATTAACACCCTCTGACATAGGTTGAGTAAAGTTGAAGCTACTTATTTTAGCCCTCTTGCTCTCCTTATCTCTCTCCTTAGACTTTTGCTCTTCTTTCTATTGAGCATGGACCACCAACCTAGCTAAGTCCATCTCGTTAATCAAAATTGTGATCCTACACTCCTTGACCACACTGTCAGACACACTAGATATGAACTTACTCATCTTAAACCTACTATTAGCTACCACATGAGGAGCATATTTGGCTAACTAAGTAAACTTGAGAGAATACTCATTCACTGGCATACTACCCTGCTTCAAGTTAATAAACTCTAAAACCTTGGCTTCTCTCAACTTCATAAGGAAAAACCTATCTAGAAAGGCAATAGAAAACTCCTCCCATTCTATAGGCCCTGCATCTGTAGCCCAATCTGCCTTCCACTACTTAAAACATATATGAGCTACATCATGTAACTGATATACAACTAACTCAGCACTCTCACTAGCGATTAACCCCATAATATTTGTTACCTCATGCACCATGTTAAGGAATTCCTATGGGTCCTCTTCAGAATTACACCCCAAAAATGATGGAGTATTCATTTGAGTGAAGTCCCAAATTCTAGCTACAGTAGTATTGGCCACTAGCTTGGCCTGAACAGTAATTGGCCATTAATTTTAGGCTGCCATAGAATGACGTAGAGTGCTAAAAGCTGTTCTAAATTCTGCGTGGGAAATATGCCCATCCCGGGGATCTACCTGAATGGGAGGAGGTATTAGCTGATTTTTAGTTCTTTTTTTATTAGTCTTTTTGGGAGGCATATTCAGTAAATAAAAGGGGAACTTGGATTAGATAGAGAGTTTAACTTGAGCTCATGATCACTCACACGACATGAATACTGAAAGAAGAGAATTTTTTCTATAAATGCCTCATAGCCTCTTTCCCATAAGTGTGGAATACGACACACCCATACATAAGACTCTACTTGATGAGGCTTTTACACTCCCTAGAACTCTGTTGAACCTTAGGCTCTAATACCAAGTTTGTAACGCCCCTGAGACTGCACCTTGGGCATCACAGTGTGCTTATAATCCCAAAGGACTAAAAGCTAACCCATGACTGGTACCTGCTGTGAGCACTGAATAATAATAATACTGAAAATATATGCGAAAGTTAGGCTAAAATTGCCATAAGTTTCATAAACTAAAAACAAATACCAAATACTGATAATAATCCTAAAAAGTTGAATATCTATCTGAAATAGTCTAGTACGAAAGCCTCTAACTACCTGAATATGGAGTTGATGGGACCAGTCTCCTACTAACTCCAACTACTAAATATATTGAACGACTAAAGTGCTGAAATAAATAACTTTATCCTTGAAATATGAGGACTTACCGCTATACCTGTTGTTGATAACCTGAGCTGCTAACTAAGGTCAGGAGCCCGTGCATCTGAACCTATGATATGAGATATCATAGCAAAAAATAAAAAGCATGCGCCAGTAATTTGAATATACTAGTATGCTAAGTGGGATAGGCTGATATATGATCATGGGTGTATTTATACGCCTAAGCACCATAACTTATCCATATTTTAGCTAAGTTTAGAGAACAAAGTGCCTAGTTTCTTATGTTTTTACTCTACTTCTATGTAATTGAGCTAACCGATGTGATTAGCATGATTTTAGGTATTAATGAAGTAGATGACATAATGGGACAATGGAACGCGGATGGCATATGACACAAAAGAGAGTAGCAGTCTGGACCAAATGTGGCACCTAGAAACTATGTCTAAGACTAGTTTGCCATTTATAATTAGTTCAAGGACTTAAAAGGCAATTATGAGAGAAAAGATTGTTAAAAGGCTTAATGATGAATTTTTATAATTATTGATTATTTTTTATTATTTGGAGAGAGGAGAGTGGCGGCTTAGCCTAGGGAGAGAGAAAAACGTTTCTCTCTTGTTTTCACTATTTGCAAACCAAGATCGTCTTCTCATTTTTGGTATGATGAATATATTTATGATGCTTTTCATTTCATTCATGAGTAGCTAAGTTTATTAGTTAGGGTTATGGAAGCCTTGTAGCATACAATCTATCACTTTGGGTTTTGAATTCAAAAAGCATTGATTTGTTTACATCATACTCTCTTCACTTATCTTGAATTCTCATGGTTGCAAACATAGAGGATATGCCTTAAAACGTTACTTGTTCGAAAAAAAGGTTGATGTTCGTAAAAGAGAGTAGTGACAAGAAAATAGGATTACCAACCCCTATTTCATATGTTAATGCCTTAGCAGGATTAACTACTTGGAGATTTCGTATTATTTTTGGTAAACGCTTTTGATTCGAGAGAACTAAAGTGAATTAATCCTTGATGGTTGAGAAACACTAGGATTATGTTATTAAATACAACACATTTCTTTGTAATCACGATGCATGTATTAATTCGTAAAACCTATAGTTAGAAAGTGTTGAAAACTACAAGCTAGACATAACCCTAGCTTGTTTTTTCTCTGAATTTAAATACTACTACACGTATTCCATCTAATTATTCATTTTATAAGTAGTAATTCAATGATATTAAACAAACCAGAGTTATGGTTACCAAGATGCTTAAACAATTAGGGTTGTGAATTACTTATGAGTTCTAATTAACAATTTCCATTGTAAGAGTTGTTGATTCCTATTATTTACCCATTATTTTATCAACTTGATTGGGTAATTTATCCCTCAATTCTCTCAAACACAAAGGATATATTATTTATTCAACTATTTTCTCATGTAGATCAATCCTGCTAAGGCATTCATCATTAATATAAGGTTTAGAGCCTTGAGAATTCATGTAAACCTTTTCTTTTCCCAACACACACTTTCCTTTTCGGACAAGTGATGTTTAAGGGCTCACTCTTCAAGTTTGCAACCAAGAAAAGTCATTAAAGTGAAGAATGGTTTATACAATGTCCATTACTCATAGAACTCAATTAGATTCACAACCCAAAATCCATTTTTCACATCAAGGCTCCTATAACCCTAGTTATGAGAGCTTAGCCACACATATCCATAGAAGAAATAGAAAGCATCTTCGTATTATTCATAAAAAAATTCAAGATTTACTTACAAAGGTTACAAGAATTTGTTCTTGAATCATCAATAGAGATGAAATGATTAGATCCACAAGATTTTCTTAATTCCAAAAAAATACTACCTTACAAAGAGTTTCAAGTATAGAGGCTATGATAAAAGATGAAACAAAGATAATGAATCCCTCTAATAAAACCTAATACCGGTATTTATATGTTCCCAAGTAAAAAGGAATAAAAATTTTAGTTCAGAAAAATTTCATTGAAGTTGGTGGTCAAGTTGGTGGTCCACCGCAAAACTGGTGGTCCACTATTTTGACTGTCCCTAGCTCCTCCACAATCGTGGATTCTATTTGGGTATGGAGGTTTGTGTGGTGGTCACTCATAAAGCTGGTGGTCCACCATTTTGACCACCAGTGAGTTTTTTAAAATCTTGAATCTAGTGGTCAGTTGCAAAGCTGGTGGTCCACCATTTTGACCTTCACTGATTGTGCTGAAATCCTAAATTGTCTTTTAACTTTGTGGTCAAATTGGTGGTCAGTCGCAAGACTGGTGGTCGACTATTTTGACCACCAGTGAGTCACTTTCCAGAATTTCACTGCGATTTCACTGCATCATGGCGCCTCCTTAAAATACAGACTTTTATGAATTTAGTGATGTTATACATGTATCAATTAGACATTCCACGTGCCCTCAATGGTTCAATACATTTTAGGACTCCAAATGGAGTCAATTTTTGTATTTTGGTTTCGTTGAGCCATTCTAAGCCTTGTTGAGTTGTTTCTACTTGATTTGAAGCATTTATATCCTTCATATATCATAATTATCCATTAAAATATATCATAAATCATTAAACACCACAAATTAGAGCTCAAAACAACACAACATCCAAGACGGTGAATACAAAACATGAGCTAAGCATAGGCTAATTTCTTTTTGGCTTTTAGCTCTTTGTTTTGAATCTTTTCTTGATCCAATTGACCTATGAACATTATAAATAAGTTGTTTCACATATAAATACATAATAAAAACCTTATTAACTCATTAAAACACATTATAACCCAACACAATAGACTAGACAAACACCTAGCTCAAGCTAGTCACACTAGTTTTCTCAGTTGAACTCTAAATGTTCAAAATGAATCAAAACTTATATAAAAACACCATTAAGCATTATAAAACCATATTTGGACACATAAATGAACATTTTTGTCATTATAAGCACATATATCATAAGAATCACCCTAAAAACAAGGCTAAAAAGGGCAAAAATAGTAATGCTAGAATGGATACATACACCCAACATCAATATACATGGTACATGTGCATGAGATAATTACTAAATGAATGAATATCATGAAATAAATGAATAAGAGTAATGAATATCATGAAATAAATGAATAAGAGTGCATGAAAAATTTTAGCTACTAATCATGTTGACTATGTAATAGTTGCATATAACCTCTATCTGAATTACACTGAAACTGAAGTACTGAGTTTTGATAATTAAAAACTAATTATTGGGGTTTAGACTAACACTAAATTACTAAATTTTGATTACTAAGTAATTAATAATTGATAGATATTATTCTGTAGAACTATCTGAGTTCTTTAATGAATTCTGAGACTTAATACAGATTTCTGAGTAATGAATATTGAAACTATAACTATGGGAGTGTTCATCTAACCGAAATACCCCAATTATAAACTGAGTTTGGTTCAAACCTGTGATGCCAGGTTAAAGGGTATTAGCACCTTGCCAAGGAATACTAACAATGCCGTGTCAACCCTAATCTAGTAGGAAGACTCATAACCCTAATCTGGTAGGAGGATGACTTACCCTATGCTGGCTATATAGATTTATAATATAGGGACTGCTACTAGGGGTCAAACCTTCTACTAGAAGGAACATCCCTATCCCTGAGTTCACTCGGTGCTGAATTCTACTCCCATCTAAATAGCCACTGAACTGATCACTAGACTTTACTAGGCTTGACTGAACTGTTACTGATCGTTTTGACTGACTGAATTAGACTGAGTTCACTGAGTTCAGTAACTAAATGAGTACTACTATTTATGAAATTACTGAGACTATTCTAAAGCTATTGTAATTCTAGGTAAATAGCTAGATTGTTAGGAATTAGATACCCCCAAGACTCGATAGCATCAATAGCAAAACATGAAAAATTCTTGAAGGCATTACAATAGTTACTTGTCCGCCATGCATTCATTAGACATTTTGTCAAACTTTTGAGAGGCATGAACTTGTACATAAATGGGACCACATGATAAAATATCATGAATTCACGACTCAATTTACATAGGCATTTTATCAATTGGAGAGCATAACTAATGCACATAGAAATTGTCAAGATATAAACATCATGGCTACAACATTCAACTTGCAAATTCACGGGTTTAACATGAGGATCATATAATTCTACTTACTTGCTAATTAATTCACTTGAAACTTGTATGAATATTGATTTGAAAACCATAAAACAATACATGCATGAACACAATCCAATTCAAATATGTAAATTAGGAAATCAATAAACTTGTAGTTTTAAAAAGGGTTCTTGAACTCCAAGGGTGGAAGGAAACCCAAGGATGAACACCTAACATACCTTTATTGTTAATTTCTTGAAGATTATGGGGAATTTCTTGGAACTTGATCTTGATGAATTAAGGTTTGTTCTTGAAAGGATTTTGATAATAAAGAACAAATTTTGTCCTTTTAGGGGCTTAATATTGTGTTTCAGCTGAATTGGGTGTGGGAAAAGAACCTATTTGCCTGTGGAAAGTCAGATTTAAATGTGCCAAAAATGCACTTAGTGATGTGTCTGACAAAACGCCGTATCAATAGGGTCGATGCTATAGAAAATGTGATGCATCGTGATCATATTGGTTCACTGGAAATTTCACTGAAGGCCTTGCTCAGCGACACTGCCATGAACACATCACGTCGATGAGGTCAACAAGACGACCAATGCATTTCGTCGAGGGTGATATGATGACACCTGTGCTGGTGACGATATTGTTGACACAATGGCCTATGTATCGCACCAAGATCCCATCGACTCACTAATTTGGACATTCAATTAAGCTTCTAATGACGTTTGAAAAATCAAAAACTCATTCGAGGTGACCTATTGACATCCATAATCATGAATTTAATTAAAAATTGATATCTTAAGGTCGTAAATATCGAAAATAAGATCGTCCAATTATGAAGGCTAAGACAATTCTAAGTCTTAACACTTAGCTGAATTTTTCCAAGACTGGGACCCCCTTTTGGCATGCTATAAAGGACCAAACTGACTAGAATTATGTGATACTTCCTTCATTGTTAGCTCACTTAAATAATGTATTTTAAATATTGTACATGAGAAACTGAGAGTGTTTTTGAAAACCAAGGTTGAGGGATTGAATAAATGTTGTTGGGTATTACTTTCTCGTGATTTTAATTATGATTATACATGTTTTAATAATGATTTTGCACATGTGTGTGCATGGAAATTGTGGTTTAACAAATGGGTAATGTTTAAGCCTAAATTTTTTGGGTTTTGGCTTTTATAATGGCATGCCATCAATTTGTTTGCAAAAATGCCAACAAGAATAATTATGTCATATATGGAATTATTTTTTGAACTAAGGCATTGGCCTATAAATGTTAATGATTGGTAAATGGATTATGAAGGCCATGTTATCCATAAATTGTTTTGAAATACTAAACGGGTTTGAGTCCTTAAATGTTGAATTGAATTGATGTCTTTGTTTAGACAATAGGTTCAAGTCCCAAGTTGATTAATAATGGTTATAGAATGTTGTACGCTTTAAAGTGGGGTTGGTATGACGATACCAACAAAATGCCTTAGGTAAGTAATTGGATTAATGGTTGTGTATGTGAAATAAATGTTTTAATTGGGCTTTAAAGAGAGATGTGTAGCCAAAACATGAAAGTAGAGCCCAAAACACTAGCACTGGAAACCGTACTAGCCGATACGGGTGTCTATATGACCGAGAGGTTCGAGTGTAATACCCCATAATATCCTAAGATCAGTTCAATTTTAGTTGCATGCTTAAGGGGTCCAAGGGTTGAAATTTTCACTAATTGTTAAGTATAGTCATTTTCAAGACCCTTAAACTTCATGGACTTTTATTTTTCCTTCTTAACCATAAGACATTGATTTTTAAGTTGTTTTATGTTTAAGGTTGTTAAAGGTATATCCCGGGGGAGTTTTAGGATTTTCAGAGGGGATTCAGGGTGTGATTGGATAATAGAGGCAGTAAGCTCTTTCGATAGGCGTGTAACATATGGGTAGATCCATAGGTGGAAGGGGTCACGGTGCGAAGGTGGCTTAACTAGAGTAGGGGTCATGCTGCGAGGGCTACTCCACTAGACCAGAGGTTGTGACGTGATAGGGTAGTTCAGCTAGCCTCTTTTAATTAAGAAATCAAGGGGAAAATAAGTTTTTTCCCTTAACCCAATTCATCCATGACATGAGTTGGGGCATCCATAGGTGCATTATTTTCCCCTTCCTCTCAAAATTAATCCCATAGAAATTCTCCTCCTTCCTAAGAATAAAAACCAATCTCTTTCTTCAAAAATTCAAGCTCCCAAATCTAAGAAATCTTCAAGAACCTAATAATTGAGGTATGCAGGTATTCGTCAATGGGTTTATTTCAATAATTGAGTCCAAAAACCATCTCTCTGATTAAAATATGGGTTCTTGTTTTATTATGGAGTTTATATGTTTACGATGGGTTAAATTCATATCTTTCCTCAGTAATTGAACTCATTTTCATGTCCATGTATAATCCCATGAAAGGTTAGGTAAATTCATGTTGTAAACTATAATTTCCCATGTCATGTTCAAGTGAATTTCATGTTACAATATCAACTTATTAATTTAGCCATTTAATTATGTTGTTTCCTCATGTTTAACATATTCTCATGTTCAAGTACATGATTTTCTCTCGTTTGGTGAAATGTTCTTGTTTGGGGTCTTTGAACTATGATTCTATACTACAGTTTAAGTTTTGATATCATATTTTTATGATCATTCAGTGTTTGAGGGTTATGAACACCTAATACCTATGTGTTTTACATGATTTCAGATTTTTGAGTCATAAATTAGCTAAGCCATGAATCTTATCATTGTACTCAGATATCTATGATGAGTACTATTAAAAATAATGTTTAGTTAAACTTAGTTTAGTTCAGTACTTATGTCAGTTTAGTTAGGAGTAGGATTTACCACCGAGTGTACCCAAGGATGGGGGCTTACCTACCATTAGAGGGTCTGACCTTTGGTAGCAATCACTGAGTTCTAGAACTACATAGGCAACATAAGTATGAGAGGTCTTCCTACCAGTAGAGGGTGAAAACTCTTTTAGGTGCACTTTCCAATATAGGGTGACTCCCTAGTCCTTCAGGACACCAATTTAGTAGATCCACATAGCCATGTGTAAGTACCCGTGGCACGGTACTGATGCTCTTCCAACTGGAGTTACAGGTTGGACCCCGATTAGCTCAGATCGGGGCATGTTGTTTACATGATAGCTCCTACAGTCTCAGTCAGTATTTTGTATGTCTTAGCTTAGGTTTTATTGACCAAAGCATATGGATATTCAGTAATTTAGTCATACAGAACTCAGTCTTTTAGATTACAGATTATCTCAACAAAAAATCTATGCTTGGTCCTACATTCTCAGCTATTACATGTTTATACATTAATGCTCAGTAATCTTATGCATTTAGTCTGTCTTTATCTCACATACCAGTACATTCAATGGTTGCACTACATTGTATTATAACATAGGTTTGGATGCTCAGTTTCCCGACCATTCTTAGACTGATTAGTGTTACCCAGCAACATTAGTAGCGAGTCTTCATCCATCGAGGACATGATATATTTTATCAGTTATTTTAGTATTTCCTTATGTTCAGCTAGTTAAAGTTAGTTGGGAGTTTATCCCATTAACTCCTCATGATGTATAGAGGCCTTTAGATAATCAGTTAGATAGTAAGTCAGTTCTTTCAGTTATTATCAGTTGTTTCAGATAGAAAATTAGTTTCTAGTATTTTTATTAGATATCCCAGACATGTCATTTCGATGTATTTCACTATTCAAATTTATAGTATCTTATAGGCTTATCTTCCACACATATATTGTATTGCTATTTTAGTCAGTGCTCACAGTAGGTACCAGCTCATGGGTTAGCTTGTGGTCACTTGTGGCTGTAAGCACCATTATATCGATGAGGGGATAGCCTCGGGTTGTGACAAAAATTTAGTATCAGAGTCAAAGGTTTTAAAGTGTCCTAGGGTATTTGAAAGATGCATCGAGTAGAGTCTTGTGTATGGGTGTGAAGCGCGCCACACTTATGGACAAGAGTCTATAAGACTTGTTAGGAAAGTTTCCCTTCTTTCAGTATTTATGTCTTGTTAAAAAGAATAATCTCCATTGAATTCATCTTTCTAGCTCATCCTTCATTCCGTTTACAAATGATGCCTCGTAAAAGAAACAATGAAAGAAGGAACGGGGATCATCCCACACAACTACCCATTCATGAAGATCCCCTAAATGACAATGTTTCTCACACTAATTTCAGGGCCGCTTTCACTACCCTAGCCCATTCTATAGCTACTCAGAACAATAAGTAGGCTATTGTCCTAAACAATCCAGATACAAATACAGGTGCATTTAGGATTTGGGATTTTATTTGGATAAACCCCCTATGTTTTCTGGGTCCAAATCCTAGGAGGATCCACAGGAGTTTCTGGACATGGTGCAGAAAGTGACAAATATCAGAGGCATCAATTCGAGTGAGAGTGCAAAGTTGGATTTATATCAGTTATAGGGTGTATCTCATACCTAGTTTAAGCATTAGAAAAAGGACCAAGGTATTGATGCACAACTTGTAGAGTGGGAAGAGTTTTCCACAGCTTTCTTAGACAGGTTCTTCCCTCTAGAGTTAAGGAAATCTAAGTTTTAGGAGTTCATCAATTTGAATTTAGGTAATATAAGCATGAAGGAGTACTAGCTTAAGTTCACTCAGTTGGCGATGTATGCTCCTACTATGGTGGTGAATAATAGGTCTATAATAAGTAAGTTTGTATCTGGTGTAGCTGATAGTGTGGTTAAGGAGTTTAGGACTGTCATGTTGATTAAGCAGATAGACTTATCAAGACTCATGGTCCATGCTCAGTAGCTTGAGAAAGAGAAGCATAAAGAGAAGGAGAGAGAGAATAAGATAGCCAGAACAGGTAGTTTTAACTTTTCTCATCCAAGGTCAAAAGGTGGTAATCGTTCTCAATTTCATCAGAAATTTTTATCCCTAGCTCCATCTTCAGCTAGTACGCCAGTGCCTAAGTTCAGGAAAGACAGTCGGGAAAGGACCTATCAAGATGTGGGCAAGGACAATGTAGTGGAGGATGCCCGTAGTAGATTGTCTATGGATAGTGTTTCTCTTATAGAAAGTGATAAGAAGGATTTAGTCTATGAGGTTCATTAGCATGCTAGATTAGCTGTTTTGTTGGTTGATTGAGCTGAAGTTAGTTATGGGTTCAGAATAGTTCAGAATCTTCATTGGTTTCTGAAGTAAAAGAAAAGACAGATGGAGATCCTAATTTTGTTAGGTTAACTAAGGCAGTTAGAGAATAGAAGGTGGAGGTTTTCTTCCAAGGGGGATATGGTGTGACTCATTATCAAGGTAGGTTATGTGTTCCGTGTGTTGATGGTTTGAGATACTAAATTTTAACAGAAGCGCATAGTGTACAGTACATTATTCGTCCAGGAACCACTAAGATGTACCATGATTTTTGAGAAATCTATTGGTGGAATGGTGTGAAGAAGGATATTTCAGAGTTGGTAGCTAACTGTTCAAATTGTCAATAGGTCAAGCACCAAAGTCCTGATGGTACATTGCAAGAGTTTAGCATCCCCACTTATAAGTGGGAAGTAGTGAACATGGATTTTGAAACAGGGTTGTCTCGTACGAGCCATCATCATAATTCGATTTGGGTTATTATAGATAGAATAACCAAATTAGCATATTTCTTGTCAGTTCATACATCATATTCAACCAAGTATTATGCTAGACTCTATCTCAGAGAGTTAGTTAAGTTGCATGGGATTCCGTTGTCTATCATTCAGATAGAAGTACTCAGTTTACCTTTTACTTTTGGAAGGCTATTCAGAAGGGTCTTGGTACCCAAGTTTATCTCAATACAACTTTTTATCCTCGGATAGATGTTCAGGTAGAATGAACCATTCAAACTTTAGAGAACAGGTTGAGGGCCTGTGTATTTGGCTTTAAAGGTTGTTTGAATAACCACTTACCTTTGATTGAGTTTTCTGATAACAATAGTTATCACTCCAGTATTTAGATAGCTCCATTTGAGGCTCTATGAAAGGAGCTATAGATCTCTTATTGATTGGTTTGAGGAAGGTGAGGCTACTTTGATAGGTCCAGATTCGATGTTTGAGGAAATAGAGAAAGTTCAATTGATTTAAGAATGGCTGAACACAATCCAAAGTTATCAGAAATCTTATGCAGATATGAGGAGAAGGGATCTTGAGTTTGAGGTTAGTAATTTGGTCTATTTCAAGATATTGCCTATAAAGAGAGTAAAGAGATTTGGCAATAAGGGGAAACTCAGTCCCTAATATGATAGCCCATATAGAATCTTGAATCATTTTGGAAAGGTAGATTATATGCTTGAGTTGCCTACAGATTTGGCATCAGGACATTCGGTGTTTCATGTTTCCTTGTTAAACAAATGCATTGGTGATTCAATTTATATTGTTCCCAAGTGAGATTCTTGATCATCAGATTCGTAGGCTAAGGAATAAATAAGTTTCCTTGGTTAAAGTTCTTTGGCGGAATCAATCTATTGAGGGAGCTACTTGGGAAGTATAAGTAGATATGCGAGTCAAGTACAATCATTTTCTCTCCACAAACTCAGATTCATCTTGAGGTAATAATTTTCCTTAGATTGAATCTTTTCTATTCTCTATTTCTTCTATGCAACCATTCCCATGTCATTGCATTCATCACGAAATTAGTTTAGTTCATATATCATGCTTCAGAATCAGTTATGTAATCATGTTGCAAGCCATGCATGTTCAGTTTACGATTTCAGTTACCTTAGTATTCTCAGTCTAACTAGTCTTATTCGAGGATGAATATCCCTAAGAGGGAGATATTGTAATACCCCATAAGCTCCTAAGCTCATTTCAGTTGTAGTTGCATGCTTAAGGGGTCCTAGGCTTGAATTTTTCACTAAGTGTTAAGGACTTAGTAAATTTCAAGACCCCTAAACTTCATGGAATTTTATTTTGGCCTTCTCGATCCCAACACATTGGTTTTTGAGTTATTTCAGGTTTAAGGTTGTTGAAGGTGTGTCCCGAGGGAGTTTCAGAATTTTCTGAGGGGATTCAGGGTGTGTTTGGATCACGGAGGCAGAAAGCCCTCGCGATAGCACAGCAGCTTGAGGGTGGCTCCACGACTAGAAGCGGTCACAGCGCGAGGGTTGCTGAACCAGAGCAGGAGTTGCACAGCGAAGGCTACTCCATTAGAGTAGGGGTCGCGACGCGATAGGGTAGTTTGGCTAGTCTCCTTCATTAACAAAATCAAAGGTCAAATAAGTCTTTTTCCCTCAACCTAATTCATCCAAAACACGATTTGGGTCATCTATAGGGGCATTATTTGCCTATTTCTCTCTAAATTACTCTCAAAGAAACCCTCCTCCTTCCCAAGAACAAAACCCAAGCTCTTAATCTAAAAGTTCAAACTCACAAGTCCAATCAATCTTCAAGAACCTAACAATTGAGGTATGTGGGTATTCATCAATGGGTTCCTTTCACCCATTGAGCCTAAAAACCTTCTCTTCGATTAAAATATGGCTTGTTATTTTATTATGGAGTTTATATGTGTACAATGGGTTAAATTCATGTATTTACTTGGTAATTAAACTCAGTTTCATGTCCACGTATGATCCCATGAAAGGTCAGGTTAATTCATATTTTAAACTACAATTTCACATGTCATGTTCAAGTGAACTTCATATTACAATATCAAATTATGAATTTATCCATGTAATTATGTTGTTTTATCATGTTTAACACATTTTTATGTTCAAGTTCATGACTCTCACTCATTTGTTGAAATCTTCATGTTTGGGGTCTTTGAACCATGATTCCATACTATAGTTTAGGTTTTGATATCTTATTTTTATGATCATTCGGTGCTGGCAGGTTATGAACACCCAGTACCTATGTGTTTTATATGATTTCAGATTTTTGAGTAATAGGTAAGCTAATCCATGAATCTTATCATTGTACTCAGATCTTTATGATCTTAATGAGAACTATCATAAATAATGTCCAGTTAAACTTAGTTTAGTGCAGCACCAATGTCAATTCAGTTGCGAGTAGGATTTAGCACTAAGTGAACCAAAGGATGGAGGCTCACCTGTCAGTAGAGGATGTGATATTAAGTAATGTCACACATATTCTTTCTTAAGATAATTCTAAATTTCTTTTTGTAATGTGAGAGACATAATTCTCATTAAAATAGTTATAGAAAATACAGCAAATAGACTTTCTTTCACATTCAACGTTGTGACCTTTTATGACTCTTGATTTGGGATATGATGAAATTATTTGACAACGTATTAATTTTATAATCATCATCCGTGGCTTTCCACTGATCAAGGAACTCCAACTAAGTTTCCTTTCTCACAACCTATAATTGGCAATTTTCACATGCAAAAATAGGAGGAATCATTTGTGAAAGACTATTTTGAAAATCCAACTCTTCACTCACAAGTGCTCAAGAAAATAACTTGGAGACAAATTATTAATTTTTGATAGAAAAGAAATGCAGGGAAATAATATAGGAATAAAAATTAAATAATAACATTTTAATGTATTATAGAACACATTCTTTTGATTAGAAAATGACACGTTTTTAAAGACAAAATCTAATTAAAAAGTACATCTATATCCAATATTTATCTTTCATCAACTTCATAACAAACAATAGAAATCAACTCCTAAATAATATGTCTAAATAATTAACTAGGTCTAAATAAAATTATTGTTATAAAAACATTTACAGTTCTAAAGCAAATATTCAACAAAAATTCATCACAAAAAATATCGTGTTAGGTTTGTCATTTATAATCTAACATAACTAATACAAGTATAAGTTATAAGATAATCTATGTATAATTTATTCACGATAGAAGAAAAAATAACTAATAAATGAATAATTTAACTTCGCATAACTAATCTATGAATTATTAATACATGCATAACTATAACCAGCAACCAAAGGACAAAATGTCAAATTGTTGACTATGTTACATCAATTGTGCCAGTTTTTTACCATCTACTAACATCCTAATTACATATATAGGTTATTTTTTTCCATACAAGATAAAGTTGTAGATGATAATCACCCTCAATTTCAAATCCAATGCTATGGGTTCGAGTCAACCAAGAGAGCATAAAAGCTGGGAGCTAGGAAGGAGTTAAAAGAGAAATATTTTTGCTATATTTTATAGAAGTATAGTGGAGTTTATGAAGTGATCACCCATTTGAAGTTTTACAAGCAGGATTATCTTTTAAACATGAGAATTAGTCTGAGGAAGCAAAGGTTTTGAGAAACTACACAATTTGACCATCTTACATAAGTTGTAGCCTATAACAATATTTTGATCCACAGAAAAGGCTGTAGTTTTAGAACTACATTGGAATGAAACATTTACATGTGGATCTCATGCTAAACGAACCATACATCCTTATATTTTTCTTCTACCATTCATTCACCTTTAGTAGAAAGTTTATGTGGTCATCATTCTTTCTTTATACTACTTCAATTCATTCGTCTCATAGTTTTGATACACTCATATGCATACACTAATAATCAATATCAATCTCTCTTAGGGAGTGTTCAGTATGAAGGAAAATGTTTTCCAAAAGAATAATACTATGCCACCAGATATTTTTAGCGGCAATAAATTCACTTTTTAGCAAAAATATATTACTGGAAAAGTATTTAGCGGAAATTGATTATAAACCAAGCAATCCAAACTCCTTATAGGTTCTAGTGATATTCTATTTTAAAGAGATGAGAGTACAAGTGTGGGGTTTATTTTTAAAGAGACAAGAGTAGAAGATGGGAAATAATCGTATGACAACTATTTAAAGAGTCTGTACAAGACCCATATCAACAAGGATTGACTTGATAGTTACAAAAGTTTCATAATATTTAGGAACTACTAAATAAGAACTCTAAAATAACATGGTGTCCAGTAATCATCTGTTATTATTCCCCTACAAGTTGGTGATGTCAATAATACCGAACTTAGAAAAATGCTTAAGAAAAGAGGCTCTTGGAAGTGGTTTAGTGAGTATATTTGTCATTTGATCAATCGAGTGAAAGTGTTGAACTATGATATTGAAATGCCCTAAACCTTTGCCCTTGTAAATTTCTTGAGTTTTGAACTCTCTGTTTACCATACAATTAACACCATGAGCCATATGGTGTGGTGATGGGTCTTGGGACCCTAGTCATATGTTGGTCAATTTGTTGTTGGCCAAATTTTGACCTGGATATGACAGACTCCATTCGAGTTTTATGATTATATGGAAAGAGGGTCAGGTCCAATGATATGTTTTCCAGTGTCAAGTCTTTGATGTTCTACCTTGAATACAACTAGATTTTACTAGACGTATGGTCTAGTGATGAGTTGGGAAAGAGAGTCATAAGTTGGATAGAGTGTGGTGTCCAACCTTATACTTTGGTGATGACTTGATGATACTACTCGTATGATGTGGTGACGAGTTGGAGGGTCAACTAGTAACTACCTACAGATTTTCTACATCTTTTATGTTGAGGGTATTTTTGACATCCCCCCCCCCCCCAAGACCTTAATACCCTACATCTTATAATAGATTTTGGTCATCCATTCCACACTTATCAAGAGTAAAACAATCTTGAAAATCTCTTTAAAATTCCTCATGAAAGATTAGGCTAGGGTTTCTTCAAGGTGTCATCTAGAGGCTTAAAGATCAAATTGTCCACATGAATCATCGTAACCTAGGCATGTGACTCTTCCTTCATTGTTAGTTCACTTAAATCATGTATTTTAAATATTTTTCATGTGACATTAAGAGTGGTTTTAAAAACCAAGGTTAAGGATTTGAATGAATGTTGTTGGGCATTGCTTTTTATTAATTTGAATTATGATTGTACATGTTTGATAATAATTTTGCTCATGTGGGTTCAGGGTAATTGTGGTTTAACAAATGGGTCATGTTTAATCCTAAAATTGTTGGGTTTTGCCTTTGATAATGGTATGTCTTGTTTATGTAAATGCCAATGAGAATGATCTTGTCATATGTGTAATTAGGTTTTGAACTAAGGCATTGGCCTATGAATGTTAATAATTGGTAAATTGATTATAAATTCATTGTTGGTCATAAATTAATTTGAAATACTAAATGGGTTTGAGTCCTTAAATGCTGAATTGAATATATGTCTCTATTTAGACAATGGGTTCAAGTCCAAAGTTGATTAATAATGGTTATGGCAGGTTACACACTTGAAAGTGGGGTTGGTATGACAATACCAACAAGATGCCTTTGGTAAGTAATTGGATTAATGGTTGTATATGTGAAATGAATATTTTAATTGGGCTTTAAAGTGGGATTTGTAGCCGGGCCGTGAAAGTAGAGTCTAAAAGACTAACACTGGAAACTGTACTAGCCGATGTGGGTGTCTGTATGACCAAGTGGTTTGAGTGTAATAACCCCTAAGATCCTAAGCTCGGTTCACTTGTATTTTCATGCTTAAGGGGTCCAAGGCTTGAAATATTCACTAAGTGTTAAGGACTTAGTCATTATCAAGACCCCTAAACTTTACGAATTTTTATTTTGGCCTTCCCGACCTTAAGACATTGGTTTTTGGGTTGTTTCATGTTTAAAGTTGTTAAAGGTATGTCCCAGGGGAGTTTCAGGATTTTTGAAGGGGATTCAGGGTGTGTTTGGATCACTGAGGTAGCAAGCCCTCGTGATAGGCCTGCAGCATGAAGGTGGGTCCACAAGTGGAAAGGGTCGCAGTGTGAGGGTTGCTTAACCAAAGAAAGGGTATGTTGCGAGGGCCACTCTACTAAAGCAGGGACCACGATACAATAGGTTAGTTTGGATAGCCTCTTTCATTAATGAAATTTAGGAGAAAATAAGTCTTTTTCCATCAACCCAATTCATCCATAGCATGATTTGGGGCATCCATAGGCACATTATTTACCCTTTCTTCTCAAAATTACTGTCAAAGAAACCCTCCTCCTTCCCAAGAACAAAACAAAATATCTTTTTTCAAGAATCCAAGAATACAATCTTCTATGTCCAAGCAATCTTCAAGAACCTAACAATTGAGGTATGTGGGTATTCTTGAATGGATTACTTTCACCCATTGAGCCTAAAAACCTTCTCTTCATTTAAAATATGGGTTCTTGTTTTATTATTGATTTTATATGTTTGCGATGGGTTAAATTAGTGTCTTTACTTAGTAATTTAATTCATCTTTATGTCCACGTATGATTCCATGAAAGGTTAGGTGTAATAACCCGAGACTACACCCTAGGCATCACATGGTGCTTATGACCCCGAAGGACCACAAGCTAACCCATGAATGATATTTGCTATGAGCACTGAATAATAATACTATAATTAATGCAATAAATGGACTGAAATGACATAATGTTAAAAACATCTGAAACACTGATAAATAACAACATCTGATAAAAATTGAACACTGTTTGAAAACTAGACTAAAAATCTCTAACTGAATCTGTCTAAAAGTGGAGTTGATGGGACAATCCCCCAAATAACTCCATCTACTGAACTAATATATCTACTGAAAATATGAAATAGTATAATATCCTCAGATGATGAGGACTCACTGCTAAATCAACAACTGCTGGCTAAACCTAAATCTACTATGCGTGATCAGGAACTTGAGCGTCCGAACCTATGATATGAAGCATCATAGCACAGAAAAATATACGTCAGTACATGAGAATGTACTGGTATTTGAGAATAGGTAAGGGTGAATTCAAGGGTTCATATGCCTGAGGATATAACTGATTAAATGAGAATAACTAAAGATGAGAGTACGTGGAGAATCTGAGAATACTGCAAATACTGAGAATGCAATCTATGTATGCACATACTTATATATATAAACTGTAATTGATCTTTTCTTACACTAAGTATTGAATTCTGATAACTGATTAACTAATACTGATTGATTGTATTTGACAGTCCTGATTTTGTAAAATTGAGCTGAGTTCTTAACTGAAGACTGAAACTGAGACTAAAACTATGGGAGGTAATCATCTAACCGATATATCCCAAATCTGAACTGATAGGGGTCCAACCCATAACCTCAGTTGGAAGGGTTCTAATACCTTTCCACGGGTACTAACATTAGAAACCAGAATGCCAAGCCTAATTGACGGGTGACACCTGGGTGGAGCCAAGCCTAATCTGATGGTTACCCCTGGGAAGTAGTCAAGCCTAGTCTGATGGGTTCCTCCTCATCCTGCACTGGCTACGCAGTTTTGTTGTACAGGGATTGCTACTAATGACTTTGCCTATCTGATGGTGAAGTCATCATCCCTGCTCTTGCTCAGTGCTGAATCCTACTCCCAATTGAAAGACACTAAACTGAGTATACTAGACTGGACTGAACTGAGCCTGAGTTTTCCTAAGTTCTATAATTGACTGAGTTCTACTAAGTTCTATAATGGACTGAGAGTACTGATGGTGACATGACTGATACTATTCTGTAACTGACACTGGCTCTAGGTAAACAGCTAAATTGTCGGGTATTAAATTCCCCCAGGACTCGATAGCATAAAAACTAAAGAAAAGCATAATCTTGAATAATATAACAATGTTCACTTGGTCATAATTCATTAATAGATACATTTCATCAAACACTTTTAATGCATTAACTTGTACATGAATGGGATCACATAATAACATTTATGCCTTCACTCGTTAATTAACATAAGCATTTTATCAAATACTTGTAGGGCATAAGCTTGTACGTGATTAAGATCTCATAATAACATCTCATGATTCCTCTATCTACTTCACATTGGCATTTTAGCAAGTACATTGGGAGCATGAATATTTCACATGATAATGGTCATCACATAAACATCATGAATACAATACTTAATTGCAAATTCAAGGGTTTAGCATGTAATTCATATAATTCCTCCTAAATACTATTCTATTTTTCATGAATCTTATCATAATGATGGATTGAAAACAAAATCAACATCATACATGCATTAATTACTTTATAAATTTAAGGGATTATCAAGATAATCACATATTTGTTATACATGCTATTTAATTTCATGAAAGTTTCATTTAAATCATGGATTGAAACCCAACTAACATTATAAACATGAATTCAATCTAATTCAAACATGGAAATCATAAATACATCATCTTTGTACTTTAAAAAAGGATTCTTGGACTTCATGGGTTAAAGAGACCCATAAATCACATCTAACATACCTGAGAAGAAGAGTTCTTGGAGATATTCTTGAGGATTGACCTTGATTCTTGAACTAGGGTTTTTGCCTCTTGAGAGGGAATGACTTGCTTCTTGAGAAAAATAGTGAATTAATGAGCAATTTATACTCTTTTAGGATTTGATTGTGTGTTTAGGCTGACTGGGGGTAAGGGAAAAAGACCTTAGTACCCTTAAAATTAAAACTCAAAACTGACTAAAAATCTTAATTTTGTAAGCTGGTACAACGCGGCGCTATCATACCATGTCACTGGAATCTGACGATTGGGAACTGGGCTGATGGTGCGATGCGGCACCATCGCGGTGCCTCACTGGTTGTGAATTTCCCTTTGCCGCGATGCGCCATGATCATAGAGTCATACTAAAAAGTGATAATTGGGAAAAAGGTTAGCGTCACGATACGGTAGTATCGCGTTGTCTCACTGGAAAATGACAAATGTCGTTTGGACTACCTCCATGACGCGTTGGAGTACCAGGTTGTACATTGTCTTACTAAAATAGCTCTAACTCTTTGCTCGGGTGTTGGATTTGGGCTAATTTGGTATCGATGGAAAGCTTATTCAATTTACCACGCAATAAAAAGTCAAAATCTTGAAAATTCCACATGTATAAATGTGTATTCATCTTTAAAGCAAGTGTTTAACATTCTAGGGATGAATTTTAAGCTAAGAAAAAGCATGTGGTGTTACATTAGGTTAATTCATGTTTTAAACTACAATTTCCCATGTCATGTTCAAGTGAATTTCATGTTGCAATATCAAATTATGAATTTAGCCGTGTAATCATGTTATTTTCTCATGTTTAACATATTCCCATGTTGAAGTTCATAATTCTCACTTGTTTGGTGAAATATTCAAGTTTGGGGTCTTTGAACCATGATTCCATACTACAATTTAAGTTTCAATAGCATATCTTTATGACCATTCAGTGCTTACGGGCTATAAAGACCCGATACCTATGTGTTTCACATGATTTTAGATTTTGAGTAATAAGTCAATTAAGCCATGAACTTTATTATTATACTCAAATATTTATGATCATGATGAGCACTATCAAAAATAATGTTTAGTTAAATATAGTTCAGTTCAGCACCAGTGTCAGTTTAGTTGGGAGGTTGATTTCATACCGAGCGAACCCAAGGATGGGGTCTCACCTATAGGTATGTAGCTAGCGTAGGTATAAGAGGTCTTTATAAGTAAAGGGTGGACACTTTTTTAGGGGAATCTTCCAGTAGAGGGTGACTCCCTGGTCCTTCAGGACACCAGTTTAGTAGATCCACACAACAATGTGTCAGTACCCGTGGTATGGTACTGATGCCCATCCAACTAGGGTTATAGGTTGGACCCTGATTAGCTCAAATTAGGACATATCAGTTACATGATAGCTCCCACAGTCTCAGTTAGTATGTAGTATGTCTTAGCTCAGGTTTTCTTGACAAAAGCATATGGATTTTTAGTTATTCAGTCATACAAAACTCAGTCTTTCAGATTACAGATTATCTCAGAAATAAATTTATGCTTGGTCCTGCATTCTTAGATATTACGTGTTCATGAATTCATGCTCAGTTATCTCATACATTTCAGTTAGTCCTTATCTCATATAATAGTAAATTAAAAGTGCTGACAGTATACTTTTCTTTGTGCTATGTTGCCTTATAACATAGGTTCAGATGCTCAGTTTCCCAACCAATCTTAGTGTCATCAGTGTTACCCAGTAGCAATAATGGTGAGTCCTCATCCATCGAGTACATGATATGTTTTCTGCGTTATTTCAACATTTCCTTATGTTCAGTCAGTCATAGTTAGTTGGGGGTTTGTCCTATCAACTCCTCATAATGTTTAGAGGCTTTCAAATAGAGGCTTTCAGACTATCAGTTAGCTTTTTTAGTTATTATCAGTTTTTTGGGACAAATGGTTTAGTTTCTAGTATTTTTACTAGATATGTCAGTTATGTCATTGCTACGTATTTCAGTATTCATATTTACAGTATCTTATTATCTTATCTTTCGCACATTTATTGTATTACTATTTTACTCAGTGCTCACAGTAGGTACCAACTCATAGGTTAGCTTGTGGTCACTTATGACCATAAGGACCGTTGTATCGACTAGGGGGTACCCTCGGATCGTGACATTGAGTCCCTTAAATTGATATATTAATTAGAGGTTCGAGTCCCCCATATTTTATACATTGGTGATTAAGACACCAAGACTATGCCAGGAGGTTTGAGTTCCCCATAAAGTCATATACGGATATGGTTATTCTCTGGTTCATGCGACTACATGAATTGATCCGCTCTAGCTAGGAGAGAGCTAGGCCCATATAGCTCGTAAGTGCCTTGTTATATGACACTTATGCTACATAGTTAAAGTTAAGGTTTTTAAATGCATACTAAATCTTGTTCCCTATCCTAGCATAATATATATGTATATATATGATTGCATATGATTATTTGACTTGGTTTTTATTGATGGAATTATTTTATTCCTTTATCCCTAAGTTACATATTAGCACTCCAATCACAACCATCTCCGGACACTATATCCCCACGCAATGCAGGTACCAAAAATTCTTTTACTTTTTCAATGCAGTGATCAGGTGCTCGAGTTAGTTCGTGAGATGACATTAAAGTAGTGAGCTTCCATACTTTGGAAGTCTTCATTTCATGGTCCTGATCTCCTATGCCTTAGACCTTGTTCATACTTTATTTTGGCTACTGTTAGGGGCATGTCCTAACCTTTTATTAATTTTAAATTTTGTAGAGGTTTTGTTGGATTACTGTGGACTTGGGTGGTTTGGTTGGTTGTTTAGTGATGAACGATTGTCTAATTTCTGGTGGCTGGTATAGAATTATCATTGCATTGTTATTATTTTTATTCTATGCTGTCTTGTTATATGTTTGGAATTCATCTGACACTTGTGGTTGTTGTGTTGGCTAGGCTAGATAAAAGGGGTGATCTTTGGTCTACGTGGGACTTGGGATACTCATCATGGATAGGACCTGGTTTGGTTCATGAAAAAGTTGGTATTAGACTTCTAGGTTCATGATCAATTGGGTATCCACAAAGCCGTGTCAAATAGAATATCTTTTATAGGTTTGTAGCATGCCACACTTATAACAGAGAGACTATGAGACATTTAGGAATGTTTTCCTTTCTAGTTAATCTATTTTAAGTTGTATAGTCTAAGATCTTAGATTCCTCTAATTTCTATTTGCTCGCTTTTTTAGATAATGCCTCCTAGATTATCTGAAGCTTACATGAACTTCTCTGTGCAACTTGGGGACATTGTTGATGGGACAAGCCTTGCTTATAGGGTTCAAACCCGGTCTAGAGGTCCAGTAACTGATTGACCTCATAAAGTTCCACTAATTTGCTCTAGCCCTTCTCGAGCTCCTTAGGCTTATGTGACAAACATTGAGTTTTATCAGGCTATTCATATCATGGATTAGTTAGTAGCTTCTTAGTCCGAGCGTAGTACTGCATCTTTTGAGGCCAAAAGGATTGGTTAGTTTATGAGGTTGAACCCTTCTGTGTTTACAGTTACGAAGGTTGAGGGGGATCCTTAAAGTTTCAATAATAAAATGGAGAAGATCCTTTGGTTTATGCATGCTTCAGATGTTGAAGGTGTGAAGTTTCCTGCCAACAAATTGAGGATGTTCTGTATTAGTGTTATGAAGAGTGGGAATAGTCTAGGGGAGTTGATGTTGACTCTACACTCTGGGATGACTTTTCTAGTACATTTTTGGATCGCTTCTTTCCTCAATAATTGAAGGATATTGTCCTGCTTCTTTCCATAATATGCCTTGAAATTCCATCACTTGTCCACGTATGCTCCTGAGTTAGTGTCTAGCATGAGAGCTAAAATGCATAAGTTTGCTTCAAGATTATCCCGTGAGTTGATTCTTGGGAATAAGGTTGCCTTGTTAAACAAGGATATGGATATTTCTTGGCTTGTGGTTTATATGTAGTAGGTTGAGGAAGAAAATAAGAAGCAAGCTACTATTAGTGAGAGGCAGAGTAAGAAATTTAGATTTTTTTTATCGAGGAGGCTAATAATAAAGTGGTAGAGATGGGGAAAAGTGACCTAAGAAGATGTGGGGGAGTACTGGTTCTTTCTCTATAGCTAGTACTCCTTACCTAAAGTTCTCAGTGGATTATTTTTCTTAGCATGGTGGAGGGTACAGGGAACAAATTGCCTAATCTCAGGTTGGTGGGACTCAGTCCACTCTATTATATCCCTTTTGCAGATTTTGTAGTTAGCTGCACCGTGGATAATGTGAGAAGGGGAGAAACTTATGTTTTAATTGTTTTCTGATTGGACATATACAGTATGATTGTCATTCTAGGGTTTCTTCTGAGGCTAATTAGGTTCCTGTTTCCACTTTATTAACTCCTACTCCAAAGGGTGCTACTTCTGTTTTTAGTATCGACACTGGTCGGAATCACTTATATGCACTTGCTTCTCGTCAGGATCTAAGTCATCTCCTGATGTTTTTACTGGTATATTGAAACTCTTTTCCTATGATGTATATTATTTACTTGATCTAAGGTCCACTTTTTTATGTGAACCCATTTGTGTCTAAGCATTTTGGTTTTGGTCCTAAGTGTATTTCGACCCTTTTTCTATGTCTTCCTCGTTGGGAGTCTCTATGGTTGTTGGAAGAGTCTATAGGGGTTGTGTAGTATCTGTTGATAGTCAAGAGACTTTTGTGGATCTGTTTGAAGTAGACATAGTTTATTTCAATGTCATACTAAGGATGGATTGGTTGCACTTGTGCTATGCTTTTTTAGACTATCGAACTCGTAAGATTATCTTTAAATTTCCTAATGAGTTGGTTATCAAGTAGTGGAGTGGTTCTCTATCTCCTAATGGTCAGTTCATATCATATCTTAGATCTTAGAGATTAATCTTGATGGGGTGTCTCTACCATTTGGTTCGGGTTAAAGATTCTAACTCGGAGGTTCCTTCTTTACCTTTCATCCTATTGGTGAATGAATTTCCTAAGTCTTCCCTGATGATCTTCCTGGTATCTCTCCCGATCGGGAGATTGATTTTAGGATAGATCATATTCCAAACATTGATTTTAGGATATATCATATTCCAAACACTCGTCCTATCTCTATTCCCCAATATAGAATGGCTCCAGCTGAGTTAAAGGAGCTTAAGGAGCAATTAAAGGATCTTTTTGACAAAGATTTTATCCGTCCTAGTGTGTCTCCATAGGGTGCACCAGTATTATTCGTGCGTAAGAAAGATGGTTCCCATCGTATGTGTATTGATTACCGACAACTGAATAAGGTGATGGTAAATAATAAATACCCTTTTTCGAGAATAGATGATTTGTTTGATCAGCTTTAGGATGCTAAGTTTTTCTCTAAGATTGATCTTTGTTTCGGGTATCATCAGTTAAATATTAGGGAGGTAGATATCCCTAAGATAATATTTCATACCCAATATGGGTATTTTGAGTTCTTAGTGATGTCGGTTGGCTTGACCAATGACCGTACGACATTCATGGAATTGATGAATAGGGTCTTTCATTGGTTTCTAGATTTGGTCATAATTGTCTACGTTGATGATATTTTGGTATACTCTAAGAGTGAGGAGGATTATGTCAAACACATCCACATTGTATTACGGACCTTGAAATATCAACATTTGTATGCTAAGTTCTGTAAATATGAATTCTGGTTGAACATTGTTACATTTTTGGGTCATGTTATTTCTATTGAGGGGATTGTGGTGGATCCTTAAAATGTTGATGTGGTTAAGATATTGACTAGATCCACGACTCCAACTAATATTTTGAGCTTCTTGGGATTAGCCGGTTACTATAGGATATTTATGGGAAGTTTTTCTTCTATTGTTGCTCCATTGACCAAGTTGACTCAGAAGAAGGTGAATTTTTTATTGTTCGATACTTGTAAGGGTAGTTTTAAGTAGTTAAAGTATAAGTTGACTTCAGCTTTGTTCTTGACTCTTTCTGAAGGCACCAAGGGTTTCATCTTCTATTGTGATATGTCTCAGGTTGGTTTAGGTTATGTGTTGATGTAGCATGTTAAGGGATTTGCTTATGCCTCTAGACAACTGAAGGTTCATGAGAAGAAATATCTAACTCATGACTTGGAGCTATTGGTTATAGTGTTTGCATTGAAAATTTGGCGTCATTATCTGTATAGGGTGAATATAGGTATCTTTTTCGATCATAAGAGCCTGTAATACTGTTCCATTAGAAAGAGACTAATCTCAGGGAAAGAAGGTGGCTTGAGCTACTAAAGGTCTATGATATGAGTCTTCACTACCATCTAGGCAAAGCTAATATAGTTTTTGATACTCTTAGTAGGTTATCCATGAGGGGTCTAGCTCAGGAGGATAAGGATAAGTGGAAGTTAGTGAAGGATATTCACTGTTTGGCTAACCTTGGAGTCCATCTCTTAGAATCTAAGGATGGTGGTGTGTTTGTGCAGTAGGTAGTAAAATCATCTCTTGGTTCAAAAATAAAGGAGAAACAGGTATTAGACCCTCTCTTGATGAAAATCAAGGATGAGGAAGATAAGTAGAAAATGATAGCTTTCGAGATTGGAGGTGATGGTATCTTGAGGTACCAAGGGAGCTTGTGTGTTCCTAACATTGATGGGTTGCTAGGTAGGATTTTTGCCTAGGCCCATGAATCGCGATATATGGTTCATCCTATTTCAACAATGATGTATCAAGATCTTAACGATATGTATTGGTTGAATAATATAAAATGGGATGAGGTGGAGCACCTGAGTCCTAGTGGGCTACTTCAAGATTAAACTGCCGGTGTGGAAATAGGAGTTAATTAATATGAATTTTGTTATCGACCTTCCATGGTTGCGAAATTAGTGTGAGTCAATTTGGGTCATCGTGGATAGGATTACTAAGTCTGCTCACTTCTTGCTAGAGAGGACTAATTATTCTGCCGAGGACTATGTGAAGTTATTCATTCAGGATGTTGTAAAGTTTCATGGTGCGCCTGTCTTGATTATGTTTGATCATGGTCCTTAATTTTCATTACATTTCTGGCTCTTATTTTAGCATTTTTTGGAGACCAATGTGAGCTTTAGTACCATCTTTCCCCCGTAGTCAGATGGGCAAGTAGAATGAACTATTCAGACTTTGGAAGATATGTTGTGAGCTTATGTAATCTACTTTGGTGGTAGTTTTTATGACCACTTGCCTCTCATTGAATTCACCTATAATAATAGTTATCATTCTAGCATTGGTATAGCCCCATTTGAGGCGTTATATAAGCAGAGGTGTAGAGCTCCTATTGGGTGGTTCGAGGTTGGTTAAGTAGGGATGTTTATCACAGATTTGTTTCACCAATAGACAAGGTGAAAGTGATCTGGGATAGGCCCAAATCACCAAAAAATCTATGCAGACGTGAGGTGAAGGGGTTTAGAATTTGAGGTTGGAGATTAGGTGTTCCTGAAAGAGTCTCCCATGCAGGAAATAATGCGATTTGGGAATAAGGGGAATCTTAGTCTCCGGTATGTTGGCCCATACTTGGTTCTAAGGAGGGCTGGTAATATTGAATATGAGTTGGAATTGACTTATAGCATGAGTTCCATTCATTCGGTATTCTATGTGTCCATGTTGTAGAAGTGCGTGCGTGATCCTTCGTGGTAGTTCCCTTGGAGAAATTGATATTTCATATTCTTTGTCCTCTGAAGAGGTCCTGGTGAGGGTATTGGATTGGAAAGTTTGCTGGTTGCAAATGAAATATGTGGCTTCAGTGAAGGTTCTATGGCAAAACCAAAAGTCCGAGGAAGATACTAGGGAAGCCGAAGAGGACATGAAGTCCAAGTATTCATTCCTATTCCCTATATGAGAATTTTTTCTGAGGTATATGTTGTTCTCGACATCTTTGTTTTCTATTTTTATTAATGGTAGATTGTGAATTCATTGGTATTTTATTTTTATCTTAAATGTAAGAATAGAGACATTTAGGGTTCAATCGTGCTTGTATTACTTTGTTCCATCATTCGAGGATGAATGATCCTAAGTTGGGGAGACTGAAATTCCCCAAAATTTGGCAATTGCAAATTTCTTGAGTTTTGAACTCTCTTTTCACCATACGACTCACACGATAAGCTGTATGGTGTAGTGACGGGTCTAGGGACCCTAGTCATATATTTTTCAGTGTGTTGTTGGCCAAATTGTGTCCTAGATACGAGAGACTACATATAAGTCGTATGGTTATATGATGAAAGGGTAAGATCCAACCATATGTTTTCGAGTGTTTAGCCCTTGATTTTCTGCCTTGGAAATGTCTAGATTTTACCAGTCATATGGTCTAGTAACGAGTTGGGAATGGGATTCGTAAGTTGGACAGAGTGTGGTGTCCAACCTTTTGTTATGGTGATGACTTGATGATACCACTCGTATGATGTGGTGATGGGTTGGAGGGTTAACTCGTAACCACCTGTGGGTTTTCTACAGCTTTTAAGCTGAGGATATTTTAGACATTTCCCACCCAAAACACTTAAGACCCCATATCTTATAACACTTTTTAGTTATCCATTACATACTTAGCAAGATTAAAATACTCTCTAAACTCTCCTTAAAACTTCTCAAGAAAGATTAAGCTAGGGTTTCTTCACAGTGGCCATCTAGGGGGTCAAAGATCAAATTCTTTCCATGAATCTCGTAACTCACGTATGTAACTATGCCGTCATTGTTTGTTCACTTAACTCATGTATTTTAAACATTGTTCATGAGACATGAATAGTGCTTTTGAAAACCAAGGTTGAGGATTTGAATGAATGTTGTTGGGTAATGCTTTCTCATAATTTGAATTATGATTATACATGTTTTGATAATGATTTTGCACATGTGGGTAAATGGAAATTGTGGTTTAACAAATGGGTCATGTTAACCCTAAATTTGTTGATTTTTGGCTTCGATAGTGGTATACGCTCAACTTGTTTGTGAATATGCCAATAAGAATGATCTTAACATATGTGGAATTGTATTTTGATCTAAGGCATTTTCCTATGAATGTAAATGATTAGGAAATGATTTACGAATGACTTGTTGGTCATAAATTAATTTGAAATACTAAATGGGTTAGAGTCCCTAACTATTAAATTGAATTGATATCTTTGTTTAGACAATAGATTCGAGTCCTAAGTTGATTAATAATGGTTATGGTATGTTGTACGCTTGCAAGTAGGGTTGGTATGATGATAAAAACAAGATTCCTTTAGTAAGTAATTGGATTAATGGTTGTGTAGGTGAAATGAATTTTTTAATTAGGCTTTAAAGTGGGATGTGTAGTTGGGTCATGAAAGTGGATTCCGAAGGACTAACATTGAGAACTGCGCTAACCGGTGTGGGTGTTTATATGATCAGCTGGTTTGAGTCCCCCTAAGGTTATATGAATGGGAGGTTCGAGTCCCAAATATTTTATACATTCGTGCTCAAGTCACCTTGACTATGCCGGGGGGTTCGAGTCCCCCAGTAAGTCATATATGGATATGGTTATTCTCTAGTTCGTACGGCTACACGCGCTGATCCCTTCTAGCTAGGAGAGAGCTAGGACTATATAGCTCATGGGTGCCTTGTTATATGACAGTTATGCTACACAGTTCAGTTTAAGGTTTTTAAATGCATACTAAACCTTGTTCCCTATCCTGGCATAATATATATGTATATATGTGATTGCATATGATTATTTGACATGGTTTTGATTGATGGCATTATTTTATTCCTCTATCCCTAAGCTACATGATAGTGCTCCAATCACTAACCGTCTCTAGATGTTGTGTCCCTACACAATACAGGTACTGGAACTTCTTTTACTTTTTTCGTGCAGTGATTAGGTGCTCGAGTTAGTTCGTGAGTTGACATCGAAGTGGTGAGCTTCCATACTTTGAAAGGCTTTATTTCATGGTCCTAATCTCCTATGCCTTAGACCTTTTTTAGACTTTACTTTGGCTACTGCAGGGGTATGTCCGACATTTTATTGATTTTAAATTTTGTAGAGTCTTTGTTGTATTACTATGAACTTGCGTTATTTGGTTAGTTGTTTGGCAAATGACGGTTGTCCGGTTATCGAAGGTTGGTATAGACTTATCATTAAATTATTATTAGTTTTATTCTATGCTATCTTGTTATATGTTCGGAATTTATCTGACACTTGTGGTAATTTAGCTGGTTAGTCTAGATGAAGGGGTGATGTCTTGTCCATGTGGGATAAGGGATACCCATCACGGCCAGGCCCTAGTTCGGGTCGTGACAGATATCTTTTTTTTGAAATTTTTCATGAACCAACTGAAACCTAATAGCAATATGCTTCATCCGACTATGCAACACTAGGTTGGCACAAACATAAGTGGTGCAAACATTGATACAAAATATCTAAGGAATGGCGGAAATATGAATCCAAAGCTCTTGGAATAACTTCTTAGCCAATTGGTCTCAGAAACAAAAGCTGCAACAGGCTGATATTTTGCTTCTATGGTGGAGCAAGAGATAGATCATTTTTTTTCAGAGGACCATGGTATCAGAGAGCTTCCAATGTAACCAACATAAACTGTAGTGGAGGTTTGATCCAAAGTATCTTTAGCCCAGTCAAAATCTGATTAGGCTAGAAAATGGTGATCATGTTCTTTGGCAATTAGGAGGCCAACTGAGGATGTTTGTTGTAGACACATAAGGAGACGTTTCATGGCTGTCCAATGAGACATGAAGGGTTGGTGCGTAGACTGTGAGAGTTTGCTGACAGCAAATGCTATGTTCGAATGTGTAAAAGAAAGGTAATGAAGCTTATAGATGTCTACCTATAAAGAGAGCCATCAACTAGAGAATCTTTAACAAACTCTAGAAAATTACAATAGAAGCCATTGATGTTGGAACACCCTTGGAATTTTGCGTATTAGCTTCTTGTAAAAGATCTGTAATGTATTATTATAGAGACAACTGAAGACCAACAGGATAAGAAAAGACTTCAACACCAAGGAAATAATGAAGTGGACCATGATCCTTCAGTCAGAATCGAGTTGCAAAATTATCAATAATGCTTTGAACACCATGAACTGATTTCCCGTAAAAATTATGTCATCAACATATACTAGGATATAAATAATAAACTCAAAATTATACAACATGAACAATGAAAAATTAGCATGGGACTTGATAAACCCCAAAGTAACCAAATAATTTTTTAATTTAGTGTACCAGGCCTTGGGCCCTTTTTGAGTGTCTATAAATAGTTTTTTACAGCTTGTAAATATGCGCAAATGTCCAGAAGATTTGAAACCATTTGGTTACTTCCCCATCAAAAAAGCCTTGTAGGAAGACATTATTGATAAAGTTGGGCCCGCTTTGTTGTGTTACAATTGCAAGAAATATTCAAACAGTTGTTGGCTTTACCACAAATCTAAAAGTGCACTAGAAGCTTAGGCCAGATCATTGTGTGAACCTTTTTGAAACCAAGCGAGCTTTGAATATATCAACAGAACCAAGAACCATCAGATGATATTTAACCCAAAAAAAGACACTTACAGTCCACCATAATCCACCATATTTTTTGAAAGATCACAAGGTACTAGCTCCCATGTCAGATTCCAAATTAATACATCAAATTTATTTTTATATCGTTACACCAGTGTAGGACTTGTTTATCTTGCTTAAAGGTTCTAGGTAGGGAGGAAGTGGTTTGAACAATAGTATGGAATTTTTTAGTCTTAAGGCTATTGATCTTAGATCGAGTAATTATGTTATGAGTGGGTGTTGATGTAAAGATAGGGGAAATAAGAAAAGGTTTTGGGGTAACGGGAGGTGGGACAAATGATGAGAAAGAGGGTTGTACCACAGGTTTCTGGGTCAAAGGTCCAATGTTGTTATTTCAACACTGGTAAGTGATTATTATGGGTTGTGTTTATACATTTAAATAGGGAGAAGGACGAACCAATAAGGCCAAAATATTTGGTTGAGGTGAACTACGGCTGGAAATTCAATTTTGTATGGTGGGGGAGGGGGGCAGTGAATATTCTAGAGAATGATAAGAAGTTTAAGGTAACGGAGAAATTGAGTTACCTAAGACGATGGTACATGTTGGGAAAGAGGAGATGGCTAAATACGTATCCATGAGATGCTATACAATGTGAGCGGGAAGCTCATAAGAATCATTTGAATACTAAGTATTATCCTGTGGTTGTTGTTGCTGTTTAGTTGAACAAATTTCTCCAGATACATTTTCATTTTGTGTATTTTTCAAATGGGAAAAAATATTTTCGAATGGGGAGTTGATTTTCTAAAAATAAGACATCACGAGAGTAACATATCTTAAAAGTTAAAGAATCAAAAAATTGATGGAAGTAATGTTTATTGGAAAATCCTAAATAAGCACATGGTGTCGAATGGCCTCTTGTTTATTTTTGGAATATTGTTTAATCCATGGATAATACAAGAAACCAGATACTTTAATGGAGTTATACTTGGTCATAGTTTGAAATAGAATTTCAAAACGGCTATTATGCTGAAGACTGGGTGTAGTTAACCTATTTGTAAGATAATAACTTGTTGATAGGCAAAACTACAAATGTGTAAGGGTAAAGACGTTTTGTACAACAAGGTTCTAGCAATTTCAATAACATGATGGTGTCATTTTTTGACTAGAGAAACTCTCTGTGGAGTAAACGGGGGTGACACTAAGTGCTCTATGCCATGTTGTCATAACCCGAACCAGGGACTAGCCGTGATGGATATCTCAAGTCCTAATGAACTAGAGACCACCCCTACTTCTAACCTAGTAAATACAACATTCTTAATTTCAAATAAATTTCGAACATATAACAATATAGATTCAATAATAATTAATATTTCTATGATCAATATCCAACAACCCGGCACAAAAAACCGACCACGCCAGCCAAGTCCACAGTAATCTAACAAAGCCTTCTAAATAAGAACCAAAACCAAACATCAATAAATTATCGGGAAATGCCCCCTACTATAGCAACAAATAAGTCTAAAAAGTCTAAAATATAAAAGACCAAAACATGAAGTGTAGTCTTCTGATGTGTGGAAGCTCACCACTTCAATGTCTACTCATGAGCTGATCCCTAATATTAGTCACTGAGTAGGAGAAGTAGAAGTATGTCCTATTCCTGCATCGCATTAGGATATAACATATGTAGACGATTAGCATTTAGAGCGCTAGCATGTAACTCAGGGATATGGGATAACATAATGTCATGATCAACAGTTCAAAATCATTCGAGATTCTATGCACATCATCCAATGCATATACATACATATATATATATATATATTGGTATAGGGAATGAGGCTTATCATGAATTTTTAAACCTTAGTCTAGATTGCGTAGCTCAACCATCATAACATACTGTAATGTCCTAAATCTGGTACCCAGAATGTTACGCGGTGCTCATGACACCGAAGGACCACAAGCTAACCCATGACTGATATCTGTAACTGAGCACTAAATAATATACTGTAATTATGTGGAAAATAAGCTGTAAGGCCTTAAGGTTCCAAACTGAACTAATACTGAATATAAAACAATGTCTATAATAGGGTATAACAATACCTAAAACAGAAATAAATTGTCTAAAATATGTTGTAGTCAAAAAGCCTATAAACTGTCTGAAATCTGTGGAGTTGATGGAACATATCTTCAACTAACTCCAAACTACTGAAATAATAATGTAATAAAATAACCATGTTATCCTCGAATGATGAGGAGTCACTGCTAGTCTGGCTACTGAATGTCTGATCTACTAATAATGCTCGGGAGCTCGTGCTTCTAAACCTATGGTATAAAAAACCATAGCACAAATGCGTCAGTACATTGAATGTACTGGTTTGCAAGTTAGGTATGTTGAATGCAATGGTTCATATGCATGAATAATACTAACTGACTGAATAACATGAACATGAGAATACTGATGTGTGAACCAATGCTAACACATTTGAAGCTTTTAACTCTGAATAATTATGAAGCCTTAAGCAACTTTTATTGTTTTTGATTATTTTTGTGTGTTAATGCAGATATAAGTGATCAGGGAGGAAACCAAAGGAAAGAAGAATAAAACAGTTGAAATCTGGTGGAAATAAGCTGAAATGTATCCGACGATCATTTTGAAGCGTTGTCATACATGGGAAAGGCTGTCAAAGTCACCGTCAAGATTAGACAGAACCGGAGAAGATTAGATGAACTGTAATGATGATTCGGAGGGGCCGTTAAACATGTGACATCTCGTCAAAATCACCGTCATGCTGAGGCAGAATATATTGTTTACCAGTGCAGTTGTGACACCAGTTTGCAAGCGCCGTCAAGATTTTTAACACGCCATCAGGATTTTCGTCTAAAGAGTCAGAAGATAACAATTCACTGGAATCTTTGACGACATCTCGCACACTTCGTCAGGTGTTTGACACGCCGTCAAAAGCATTGTGTCTAATCCGAAGAGAAAACTAAAACTTTAATTCTATTTCCTTATTAGGGTTGACTATTTAAAGACTTATTTTAGGTTTTTAAAGAGAGTTGGTCATTATCTATCAGACATTAACTCTGAGAAGAGAGGGATGTACATTGCTACCTTTCATCAATTATTCTTCTTGTTTCTTATCAACTATTTTTGGTTGTCCACCTTGTGATTAAATTGAAGGAACTACTTGTTGTTTTTCATCCATTCGTAACGGTTGAGCAATCGACATGATATATTTGCTCACATTCCAGGCGAAGGTCATAATTTGCAGGAACATTCTATGGTCTTAATAAGAGGAGGTAGAGTGAAAGATTCGCCAGGTGTGAAATTCCATTGTATTCGAGGAGTCAAGGATTTGCTGGGAATTCCGGATCGAAGAGCCCGAACACTTATTGAGCGATCCATTCTATGAGCTGGGCAGCTAGTAGAGGTAGAGAGTTTATCCTTATCATCATGAATTCAACTTGTTATTTCGTTCATCAAATCATGAGAGGCTAATTCTATTAGTCGGAGTTATGGGATCCATGGATTAGGGTTTGATATAATGCTAGGTGTTTAACGGATTCAAAGAGTAGTAGAACATCTTGAAATTCTATTGTTTTAAATGAAATCTAGTAGTTGCAAACATTAGATTATGCCTTAGGTTTTATTTGCTTCTAACGGAGAAATAGACTAGAGGTCGTGAATTATCAATAGGGACTCAGGAGCTACCAACCTTCTGTTTAATGATTGATGCCGTAACTAGATTAATCTACCTGAGATAACATCCTATTGGAAATAAATAAGTTATCTAAGTTCGACAGAATTAGATAATAAATTGTTTGGTGAGGTCGAGAGATAAGTCAGACAGTATCATAGTCAGAGATGTTCTTTTGTTTCTAATTACTCTGAGAGTCCCAAGCATTACCTAGTATTTGTTAACTCCCAATGCCCATGGTGAACATAACTCTGGTTTCTCATTTATCTTGATTACAAACATTGAAGTATTGAAAGTGACATATTACTTTCTATGAAACTTAATCCCCTATCTTTTTGAGACAGTAAACTATCAGTAAAGCATTTCATAAACAAATCAAAGTTCACACCCTATTCCCTGTAGGATTCAACCCCAACCTTGTTTGGTTTTATATTGACAATGATCGCTTACACCCATTCAAGAGTGTAATTTGAGTGTTATCAAAAATGGCACCGTTGCTGGGGAATACGATTGTAGACGAAAAGTTTGTACACAAAAATTTGTTGATAGTTAAGTTTCCTTGATTTACATTTATTTTTTGTTTTTGTTTATTGTAGATACTATGTTGTTTATGCCAAACACAAAAAGTTCTGGAGAACCACTATTACCAATCAATCCAGAACCTCAACTGATAGGAAGAATGGCTGAACAATAGGAAGCAGAAAGACTATCTGCTATGGCCAGGGCTTAGGTGAATGTGAAAAATTTGGGTCAATAAGTACGTCACCAGAACCTTGATGATGAAGACTTGGGTGATGAGGAATTGCTGAATCCTCAAAACCCAAGGAGATCTGAACAAGTTATTGCACCAGTACAGTAAAACAACAACAAAAATCATCCAGTCCGAGGAAGATATGGGCAAAAGCCTATGCAATATGAGGCTGATAAAGATGATGAATGAATGGATAGAGCTGGTGCAGCGGGTGCTATCATTCCTCCACCGTTGGCATCAAGTGCAAAATTCAGCATAATAAGTACCATGATCCAACTCCTGAATCTGAAGAGGTTATTTGGAGGCTTGCCTGGTGATGATCCTAATATGCATTTGGTGAACTTTATCACCATTTGCAAATCCTTTGACAATTCAGGAGTAAGCCAGAATGCGATTAGGTTGAGATTGTTTCCTTTGTCTCTGTCTAGGGAGGCAATAATGTGGTTGAATGAGTTAGAGCTCGATTCTATAACCAACTGGAGACAGTTGAAAGACGCATTCCTAGAACAGTTCTTTCCGCCCTCCAGAAGGGTATAATTAAGGGATGAAATTAACAGCATCAGATAGCTTTCGACTAAAGCACTACACAAAACCTGGGAAAGATTAAAGAAAAAACTTGCACAATGTCCGAAGTACAATATGACGGACCTGCACTTGATGGAGACTTTGTATAGAGCTTTTAACTTTGTGACGAAGACTATTGTTGACAATGTTTTAGGTGGTTCATTCATTGACCTCTCTTTTATAGATGTTTTTGACATCCTGAATAGAATGACCAAGCAGAGTCGTGCTTGGCAAACTAGGGATTCTATAGTGGCTAGCCTGACTATTTCTGGTGGTATTACTGTGGAGCAGCATAGAAGGGGTGAGGAACGAGATAAGGACATGGCCCACTTGAAGATGCAGATGGACTTGCTGGCCAAGCACTTGCTATCTAGCAAGATTAAAATGGTTAAGGCTGGGGAATCTCAGGGTACTGTGTCTACAGGTGCTGATGCTGAGGAAAAAAATGTGAGTAATTAGGGGGATTTCTGAGGCAATAGCCAAGGGAACCAAGGTTTGACTTTCTATGAAAATCTTGATTACAAAGATAGAGAGCAGGGACATTGGACAAATTATAATGACAAGAGTGGTTTGTATATTCCTCAAGGAAGTCGGGATGTTGGGACGACTATTTCTAGAAAGATATCCATGGAGCACATGATGAAAAACCTGTTGAAGAGAGTTGAAGCTACCAAATCGGGGGTAACTACTATGAAAAGCAAATTTTATATCCTCAGTCAGTTGGTTAGCTCACACTCTGCTTCTATTAAGTAGTTGGAGCAATAGATGAGCCAACTTTTGTCAACTCTGAACCATAGAAAAGCTGGTACTTTACCTAGCGATACGATTCAGAACCCGCAAACTGATGGCTCTTGTTTGGTGATCACTACTCGGAGTGGAAAGATGTTATTTGGCCCTTCTATGGGCAAAGCTGTGGAGAAGGAGGTAAGTGTTGATGATTTAGAAGTAAGCAATCCAGTAGAGTTTGAGAAGTTGGATAGCTTTGTTGATATTTTGGAGAAAGAAGATGAAAAGAAAGGAGAAGTGGTATTGAAAGAAATTCCAAGACCACCACCTCCCTTTCATCAGAGATTGAAGAAGAAAGTAGACAACGAAAAAACTAGCAAGTTTATGGCAATAATGAAACAACTGACAGTGAATGTGCCATTGATGAAGGCACTTGAGTAAATGCTAAACTATGATAAATTTATGAAGGAATTGCTAACAAACAAGCAAAAGGGAAGCTGTGAGCCGGTGGACAACATCCACCACTGTAGCACTATTTCTTCATAATCCTTAGTGCAGAAAAAGCCTGACCCTAGAGCATTTACCATACCGTGCACAGTTGGGTTCGTGAAGTTTACCAAAGCTTTATGTGACTTAGGAGCAAGTATTAATCTAATGCCACTTGATATCTACAAGAAGCTTGGATTGGGGGAACCTACACCCATAATGATGCGTCTTGTGATGGCAGACAGATCGGTGAAACGACCAGTTGGTATATTGCATGATGTACTGGTAAAGGTGGATAACTTTATTCTGCCTGCAGATTTTGTGATATGGGATTGTGATATTGATTTTGAGGTACCCATCATTTTGGGTAGACCACTATTAGCCACGGGAAAAGTATTGGTTGATATGGAGCTCAATGAGCTAAAGTTTAGGTATGGAAAAAGGGAGGCTAGATTCAAAATATACCCTCCTATTAAGCATTGTAGATGTATTCCAGGAAAATGATAATGAGGTATCGACACGGTATCTTGACGAAGTCTGAGTAGTCAAGATAATCAAGTCTTGTCACGATGTTAAATCTGGCGTTGTTTGGGAGGCAACCCAATGTTTTAATTTTAATGCACTTGTGTTTTAAATTTTTGTAGCTAAGGGTTGTACAAAGGAGGTGAACTGGTTTTAGTCATCTTGAGAAGGTTGACATCAGTTTTGACGGGCTGTCACAAGTATGATAAGCCGTGAGAAATGGTGTCAAAATAATCAAGTCAAAGCCTTATTCTGTTAAGGCTGACGACAATTTTGAAGTGTCGTCCTGTATCTGACTTACCATCAAAAATGCCATCAAATGAGTTGAGCCCAGCTTAAAAATTTCGGGCTAACCCAGCCCAACAATAGCTATTCACATTCCCGTATACTCTAGATATTTCTCGTCCAATTTTGGTTTTCTTTTCTTAGAGAGTTATTTCCCTTCCTTTTTCAAATTTAATACTTTCTAAGGAAAAATTTTAAGACTTTCCTTGTTGAAGCCTGAGAGTTAAGTCAAGAAATCTTCTTCCTCTCTCATCTTATTTTTCTCTTACTCACAAGTCTAGGTGCTTAGAGTACATCAGCTAAATGTCGACATCCAGGTATGAGAAAAACTTCAACGTTATCTTTCTTTGGATAATTGTGAACTACAAGAAACCTTGGTTTCAAAAGAATGAGTTGAACCCATTAACATGCTTCAATCCCCTTAAAAAACTAGGGTTTGTAGGGTTATGTTGTATAATTTCGTGGAAATCTCAGTAAAGAACATGACCTAAGTTGAAATTAAGAATAATGGTAGAAGAAAAATCAAGTAAAAAGAAGTTAGAAATTGTAATGTTGTCTCACAGCAAGTTTCATGGCCTTGCACCTGTGTGACGGCCATTCAAAAATGCCATCAAAAGCAGAGAAATTTTGTAGATTCTGGATAAGGTTGATGATATTTTTGAAGTGCCGTCACACCTGTGATGGCAAATCAGAAAGGTCATCAAACCTGGGAACTAAAAACAGTGTTGATGTTAAACTGAGATGATCCTTCTTTTTTTCTTGTTTGATTATGAATACTAATTGAGGATTTCTACGTTGTACAGAACTGATCATGGCACCAAAGAAGAAGAACCCAACCACACCAAAGAAAGCAGCTACAGAGAGTGTACCTTGACAACTTGTCAATGAGGACTCTGATTATGAAGACGAGGAGCCTTTGCTCAGATGGAAAAGAAAGAGGACTAGTCCAAAGACTCTGCCTCCACCTAAACCTATTGAGGTGGAGGATACTAATGATACTGAGGTAAAAACATCATCTAAGCAAGCATCGGAGGAACAAGGATCAGAACACACTGAACATGAGTCTGAGAGCACTGAACAAGAAGTTAAAACTGAAGATTCTGAGAGGCCTACAGCTGCAGAAACTGAGTCTGAATCACCATCTTCAGAGAAGCAAGGTGATAAGGATTCTCCAGTATGGAGAACTTTAGTGAAATGCAAAAACCCCAAGGTTAGTAACAATGTGAGATGGTAAATCCCTGGGCTGAAATGATCTATATGGATGGACTTCGCAGAACAGATCGACGAAGTGCCAGAAAGCTAATTCTAGAGGAGAAGAAGATTATCACTATAGGGTTGATCAGATGCCCTGAGGTGATGCATAAACTCAAGGAGTATGGTTTGGAGTGGACTACTAGGGGAAGCAGTGTTTACTATCCTTCATTGGTTTGGGAGTTCTATGTGAACTACCAAGCTACGGTGGAAAATATATGCAAAGAAGAGGATAGAACTTCAGATAAGCCTCTTCTAACTAAAGTTGCAGTACGTGGAGTGAGGGTGGATGTATCAGATGCCACCATAAATAGGTTTCTTCATGGGCCAGCGTTCATCCGACAAGCCACCTCACCTACATTCTATGCTCGATTGAAGCATCAGGAAAATCAGCACAAGTGGCTAGGGACTTTTATAGCAGATGGGGAACCGGAATGGTTGAATAATCTGGTAGAAAAGATTACCAAAGCGTCTCTAAATTTTGAGGCAAGATTTTGGTGGGGTTTAATACGGATTCATATGATACCCACCAAGGGAGACAACATATTAGGGGATGATCGAGCAATATTGGTTGCAAGTTTGATAGATAGAACCCTCTTAGATTTCAGAGAAATTATAGCGAAAGAGATCAAGATTTGACTCGCAAGACCCGATGTTGTATATCCATTCCTATGTCTGATTACTAGGTTGTGTGAAGCAGCTCATGTACCTGAGATTTCAGGTATTGATGACGAGATACATGCCAAGAAGACTCACAACCCTGTCAGCAAAAATAAAATTTGGTCGGGCTTGCGACTTGATCAAGATGCAGTTGGTGCAGCAGATCCTCCAATCACTGAGACTGTTTCAGCACCAGATATGGGGTTGGAAAGCCCTGAAACTGTACTACCACCACCAGTAGCACATTCAGCTCAGGCAGGTTCAGTGCCTCAAAGTAAGCCGACTACTTCAGTTCCTCCAACAACAACAAGGTTGGCATTTCAGATGATTGATATCAGGAAGGTGACCGGGAAAGCAAATTGGTGGGAGGTGCAACTACAGGCCTTTGCCAAACAACTTGTTGCTACTGTAGATAAAAGAGTCAAAGTTGCACTCAATGTTGTACTAGAACCTTTCATGACCTTGCCTGGAAGGGTGGTAGATCTTGAGAACAAATTCGATGCTCGGGTAAGAAAGATGACAGATGCTGATCTCGCTACTTTCAGGGATGCATTGGACAAGGTGAAGGCTGAGATTGGGATCCTACAGCAGCACCAAATTATGGTGCCAACAGGATCATCCATGCATGATGTAGAGGAAGACATTCCTCTACTTGATCTTATTGTGGATTCCCCGAAGAAAAAGAAGAAAAAGGGAGAAAAGAAAGGCAAAAGTAAAAGAGATGAGCCTGATAGTAAAGAAGAGAGAAAGGCTAAAAAGATAGCAAAGAAGAAGGCAGAGAAGGAGAACTTTAAAAGGGCAAGACTAGAGTCTCTGGCTGATAAAGAAAAATGTGAAGCAGCCATCAGAGCTAGAGCTGCGGGTGCTTCATCGAGCCAGGCTCCAGATACTTCAAAGGCAGATGGTACGAGTGTAGAGAAGATAGTTGATGATGTTGTATTAGGTTCAGAGACCCGGGATCCACAGGCTTGACTGTCTTTAGGTATATCCTAACCCTTAGTGCATTTTATTTTTGATTTTAAGTTGAGAGTATAGGGAAACTGTTGTTGTAACACGTTCTGTGGATAGATAAGAGTAGTGCAAATACTTGAGGCAGTTAGCTCATTTTGTGAATTTTAAGTACCTCTCCAGTGGTCTGATATGCTGTGAACTATGTGAAGTACATCTAGTATGACCACTGTGTATCTGTTTGTGGCACTAGCATGGCAAATAAACAACCTGTAGAAAACAAATGCATAAAATGGATGAGTAATGATGTTCTATATATTTGTGTGCCATAGACGTGTAAGGTCTTACTCAGTTCCCATTATGCGTTGAATCTAGAACTTGCCCAGTTAGTCGTGCCATAGTCATAGGATAGGCGTTTAAGAAAGGATCATAGGCCCTTTTTGCATGTTAACCTATCTTAGCTTAAATGACCATCCAAATGTGAACAATATCCCTTGGTTCCTTTTTGAGCCTAAATAGCCTAATTCTTTCTTGTACACCTTTCACTTTCCCATTACATCACAATGAACTTGTTTTGGCCTTGGTCCTTCTTAGACACTGTGCACCTTGACTTAGGCAAATAGCCTAAGTTGAGAGTGGCTACTGTAGGGGTGTGTGATGTATTATGAGTATGAAGAGAGGTAAAATAAGGAAAATGAATAACAAGTTAGGTGTAGTGAAAAAGCAAATAGAAAAGAGAAAACTGAAAAAGTTGATCTAATGCTTGAACAGACAGCACCCATCTTGAGAATGCTTGACAAATATAAGAGGGAAGGAAAGAAGGTCAAAATTTGAAACCCCATGAGTTAATGTAGTGCCAAAGAGGTGTAGTCACTATGAAATACCCTTGAATTTCATACCAGCCCCTAGCCTACGTTACAAGCTTAGAAAAGCCTTATAGTGATCCTAACTGACTTATCTGAGGACTTCGGTACTACTATAATGGCAAGCCTATGGCATTCGATGCACAATGTTGGAACTTCGTTCTGAGAGTGAGTCGTACGTTCATCCCTATGTTGATACATGTAAATCTAAGTGAAAAAAGGGATTTCTTTTTTGTGAAGGCACACCAGGTATGTTGCTATTAACTGCTTTGTTCGGAGAATGTAATTTGGGTACTTGCTAGGTTGTTATTGCTGAATTTTTACCATATCTAGATGCTTGTGAGTTACATGGTTGTTTTCAAATATTAGACACATTTGATTTTATTTTGATTAATCATGGAGATGGTTCATGTATTCTGAACTAATAAGAATAGTTAGCTGCCAAATTGTACTTTGTTTACTCCTAGTTATGTTTTGGTTGCTTGAGGACAAGCAATTATTTAAGTTAAGGGTGTTGATGTGTGAGCCGATGCTAACACATTTGAAGCTTTTAACTCTGAATAATTGTGAAGCCTTAAGAAACTTTTGTTGTTTATGATCGTTTTGAGTGTTAATATAGATACAAGTGATCGGGGAGGAAACCAAAGAAAAGAAGAATAAACAGTTGAAATCTGGTGGAAATAAGCTGAAATGTATCCGACGATCATTTTGAAGCGCCGTCATACATGGGACAGGCTGTCAAAGTCACCATCAAGATTAGAAAAAACCTGAGAATATTAGATGAACTGTGACGATGATTCGGAGGGGCCATCAAATTGTGACATCTCATCAAAATCGCCATCAACCTGAGGCAGAATATGTTGTTTACCAGTGGAATTGTGATGCTAGTTTGCAAGCGCCGTCAGGATTTTTGACACACTGTCATGATTTTTGTCTGAGGAGTTAGAAGATAATAATTCACTGGAATCTTTGACGATATCTTGCACACGTCGTCAGGTGTTTGATACGCCTTCAAAAGCATCGTGTCTAATCCGAAGAGAAAACTGAAACTTTAATTCAATTTCCTTATTAGGGTTGACTATTTAAAGACTTGTTTTAGGTTTTTAAAGAGAGTTGGTCATTATCTATCAGACATTAACTATGAGAAGAGAGGGACGTACATTGCTCTCTTTTATCAACTATTCTTCTTGTTTCTTATCAACTATTTTTGGTTTTCCACCTTCTGATTAAATTGAAGGAACTACTTGTTGTTTTTCATCCATTCGTAAGTTTATCCTTATCATCATGAATTCAATTTTTTATTTCGTTCATCAAATCATGAGCGGCTAATTCTATTAGCTAGAGTTATGGGATCCATGGATTAGGGTTTGATATGATGTTAGGTGTTTAACGAATTCAAAAAGTAGTAGAACATCTTGAAATTTTGTTGTTTTAACTAAAATCTAGTGGTTGCAAACATTATATTATGCCTTAGGTTTTATTTGCTTCTAACGGAGAAATAGACTAGAGGTCCTGAATTATCAACAGGGACTCGGGAGCTACCAACCTTCTGTTTAATGATTGATGTCGTAACTAGATTAATCTACCTGAGATAACATCCTATTGGAAATAGATAAGTTATCTAAGTTCGAGAGAATTAGATAATAAATTATCCGATAAGGTCGAGAGATAAGTTAGGCAATATCATAGTCAGGGATATTCTATTGTTTCTACTTACTTCAACAATCCCAAACATTACCGAGTATTTGTTAACTCCCAATGCTCATGGTGAACATAACTCTGGTTTCTCATTTATCTTGATTACAAACACTGAAGTATTGAAAGTGACATTTGGCTTTCTATGAAACTTAAACCCCCATCTTTCGAAAACAGTAAACTATCAGTAAGGCATTTCATAAACAAATCGAAGTTCACACCCTATTACCTGTGGGATTCGACCCCAACCTAGTTAGGTTTTATATTGACAACAATCTCTTACACCCATTCAAGAGTGAAATTTGAGCGTTATCAAATACATGCATGAATACGTAACTATAACTGAGATCGTGATAACACTGACTCATGAATTCTAATAAAATGGATTTTTTGATATATGAGCACTAATACTGGGATACTGAATGACTAAGTCTATTGAGTACTGAGGAACTAATGTCGCATTACTGATAAAGGAATGACTGTTTCTGACAGCTCTGATTATAAAGAACTAGTTTGATTGACTATATCTGATAGTCTTGAAATCTGAATACTGGTAACATGAATTTCGTATAATTAATACACTATTAACTGGGTAACTGTGTCTGACATTTCTAAAGTTTAATGGAACTAGACGAGTTCCGTATTACGATGAGACACTGGAAAATTACAACTCTGGATTTGAGCCTTGGCGTGACACTCCATAATCGCGGAGGCCTACTGTATTTTAACAATTACCATTTTGGAATGCTCCACGACGCGTTGATGGCTCAGGTGGCATACTATCTTACTAAAATGGGTCTAACTCTTCACCCGGGTGTTGGATTTGGGAGAATTTGGTATCAATGGAAAGCTTATTGAATTTCCCACATGATAAATAGTAAAAATCTTAAAAATTCCATATATATAAAAGTAGATGCATCTCTTAAAGAAAGTCTTTAACATTTTTGGGACGATTTTAAGCTAGGTAGAAGTACAGGGTATTACACATACCAAGGCGAACATAGGCTATATTGGCCCAACTCTGCCTCAACTAATAGGGCCCTAGTGCATATGGTCGCACGAATCAAAGGGTAAACATATGTACTATGCAGGACTCAAACCTTCTTGCATATCAAGGTGACACGAGCTCCAATTTATGTAATGAGATATAGGGACTTGAACCTCCTAATCATACAACAAAAACAACAGCAGCAGCAGCAGCAATAGCAACAACAGCAGCAACAGCAACAGCAATAGCAACAGCAACAGCAACAACAATAGCAACAGCAACAACAACAGCAACAACACCAGCATCACCACCACCACCAGCACCATCACCAGCACCATCACCATCACCATCACCAGCAACAGCACCAGCACCAGCACCAGCACCAGCAACAGCAACAGCAACACCAATAGCAACAGCAACACCAAAAGCAACAGCAATAGCAACAGCAACAGCAACAGCAACAGCAACAGCAATACCAACAGCAACAGCAACAACAACAGCAACAGCAACAGCAGCAACAACAGCAATAACAACAACAACAACTAGTTATATAGACTCTTGTGTTGGTAACCTCGATTTTCTATGTTGGTCTCCAGGACCTCTTATTTCATGACTCAGCTACATAACCCTCTTTAAACTAATTAAAACAATTATCATACAATCCCATTCATTGAACCATAATACAGATTTAGGCATAATTATTGGTATTGTCATACAAACTACACTTGCAAGGTAACATCAACATTGGAGAATTTGACCCAAGCACACACGCAAGTATGCGTGATCTACAAAGTAATAAAGTGACCTTTAAGAAAGTTGAATATCGATCCCACATAGACTTTATTTAACAATGATTTAATTCTAGTTCACAGTTTAGATTAATTTAGTGCAAGAGTAACCAAAAAGAGAGTTCGTAATTTTTGTAAATAAAAAAAATAATGCAAAAATTAAATTCTTGGAACAAGCAATGGAGTAATGTCGGGGTTAAAACACTTCGAATAATCATACTATGTTATTGAATCTCATCCGCTAATTTTCTTATCTTAATTGTTGATTTGTAGGGTTAATTACATGATCATGGTTTCCCAACCTATAATCTTTTACCTAATATAGATATTACAACTACATTATTGAGCGGAAATGTAATAATCCAAATAAGTTAATTAAAGATATCATCCTACGTATGAATCAAGTAAGACATTTAAGTACATCCCAGTCCTAGACGCTAAGTTTAATTCTTTATTTTATAAAAGAATAAAAACTCAAACTTTGTTTGTTCCCATATTCTATCTCCCTATTCCCTCTCCCGAGATCAAAAAGTCGATAATATATGTATTTTATGGGTGATCAATCCATAAAATAATTAAAGTAAGAATAAACAAACAACCAAATATGATAAGCAAAATTAATGAATTTAATCCAAAACTATAGTAATCATGTTTTTGGTTTTAACTCAAGAAAGAAAATTTTTAGCCACTAATATTCATAATCACGATCTAAATATTTGAATATATGATATAAAAAATTAAAGACTAAAAATAAAATTAAACCTAATAAATAGTGTAGCAGTTCCTTTGTATTTTCTCCAAAATAGTGCTCAACCGTTCGCAATTATATTCGGGTCCAAGTTGCGTGTAGGTATATCACTTTTATAATCCAAGAATTGTCCAAAGTTGACTAAAAGTTGATCAATGTTGTCCTTCCCTGACCAGCTGTCCACTTTAGTATATATATATATATATATATATATATATATATATAATATTATAATAATCATTCTAATACCAAAAGAAATGGACTTGGAAAAGATTCCCTTTGCTTAGTAATGCGTGCCATGTAATTTGACTAAAATAGGATAATGGCTCCAGCTGTGTCAGCAGCATTAAATTGTTGTGTACGAACTGTCAACGCGATGCGTTGATCAATCCGTTAGTCACATCAACGCGATGCATTGACTTTCTATCATGTCATTGAAATTTGTATCTAAAAATATGATTAAGTGTAGAATGTACTATTCTTTATTTATGCCTTTTATAGTATATTTTTAACAAATTTTCGGTCTTTAAATAATCAATATACTACCTCATTTAGTTTATCAAGCCTCCTAGAATATTATACACCACAAATTAAAGATAAAAATAACACAGTATTCTCAACATCAAAACACAAGTTAAGACAAGACAAATTCGCAATGATCTTTCACTTACTATTCAGACTCTTGACTTAATCAAATTAACTTGCACATTACAAACAAGTTATTCCACTCATAGTTACACCATTAAACCATTTGGGACAAATTAAACACACTAGAATCCACCGAAGCCAACTAGACACACAACTAGCTCAATCTAGTAAAACTAGTTCCCGGGTTGAACTTTAAATTACTTAATTAAGCATAAACTTGTTTAAAAAATTACTTTGGACATTGTAATCACATATTTGGATACTTAAATGCCTATTTATATCAATATCATCACGTTAAGCACACAAATTGCTCTCAAAATAAGGCGAAATAAGCTAGAATAATGATACGAATGTGTATAAAACCACCTCAGATCATCACCCCACACTTAAACTCTTGTTCGTCCTCGGACAACTTTTTACCCTAAGAATAAAAATATGAGGTGACTTACACTTCTACTAAAATAAAGACACTCAATCTAGTACTACAATGACTACATGAAATGCAAGTTTCTACATAAAGCACGTTATTTACACAATTAAAAGCTCATGAACACTACTCCAAAACATCTTAGCCTCAAGAATTAACTCACCTAAAAGGCAAACACATGCATATTACTCAATCAAGGACATCTTACAAATTACACACATTCAACAAATATGTGCCTCTCACAACAAGAGAGTTACCCATAATCACTCATAATAATTCACTTTATAAGATATGGGTACAAGAATACACTCACTCTCACAAAGAATTCACAAGTTACATCTAATGAACCATAGGTTTGCCCTTAGTGTAATGCTCCAGTAATAGTCGAATGTAAAGCTTAGGATCAATTAAGACTTTTCTGGGTTCAAATGTAGGCTAAGGAACGGGTAGAAACTATTTGGAAATAGTGACTAACCTCTCTAAAAGCTTTAATACACTACATTAAGCATTTAAAATCAATCTCCAACAACCAAATTTCACCATTTTTTGTCTATCGCATTCTTTTATTTTTTTTCCCCATCTCTTTTAAGCATTTTCACAAACAGATAGATGACACATAGTTTACTACCACAATAATCAATTTTTCTCTTTTTTTTTTTCAAAATCATGGAAATATTTCTAACATCATTTATATCACAACCATCCACTACAAATCAATTATAAGCACCAATAAAAATTACCTTAGGGCATCAATTTCACCTTTTCCTTCTTCAATTTCTCAAACTCCTCAATAATTCGATTTTTTTTCAATTAAAGCACTTAGGAGCTATTCGGATCAAATTAAGGTCTATCAAAGAAAGAATTAGGCTACTTATGTGGCTACCAAAGAAAAAGTTAAAGGCTCAATAGGGTTTAATTAGGATTATGCACAAAGGTAAGTAAAAATAAGGCTATCAAAGAAATGCCCAAATCATCAATAAGGCTATCAAAGAAATGCCTAAATCATCTCCTAAACTGCCTAAATCATCTCCTAAACTCACACTCTTTATTTTCACTTTGCACACACACCGAGCAAGTTCTAGACATCATGTGCAATAAGGAATATACAAAAAATACTCACACACACATGGCACATGCTCAACTCAATAGAATTATCATAGACTCCCTACCAATAATAGCATGAATTCAAAATTAAGCCACAAAACTAGAGTCACAAACATAAGTCTAAGAGTCTCAAAAGTAGCAATTCAACATGCTTTTACCAACAAAACCACTTGCATCATGCAATCAAAAATAGCACCAACAACAACATCTTACTTATTCCTAAACTAATTTTTTTTTAAATTGAGTCAAAAATTAGAAATGTCCCCATCACCCCACACTTAAAAATCTACTTTGTCCCAAAAGTGAACTTTTAAATTAAGAGATTGTAACACCCCAATTTTCTGAACCAGAATGCTACACGGTGCTCATGATCCCGAAGGACCAGAAGCTAACTCATGACTGATATTTGTACCTATATACTGCATAATATATCATAAAATACAGAAACATGAACATAAAAGGCCATAAGGATCGAACTAAATAAATGCCTGCTAACAAAATATTTGAAAAGGGTATAAAAATACCAAAACAAGTCATAAATACTGAAAATAATGAGATCTGAATATCTAATCTGACATCTAATTTGAAAGCCTCTAACTGAACTGAATAAGGAGTTGAAGGAATATGTCTCCAACTAACTTCATCTAGCAACTGAATAGTAAATATAACAATAATCATCTCATCCTCTAATAAGAAGGACTCACTGCAAACTCTGAACACTGGAATGCTACTGCTGATCTGGAGCTAATGTCTATGAACCTATGGTGTAACATAAGAGAAAGCACCATAGCGCAAATACGTCAGTACATCTGAATGTACTGAGTATATGAGTGAGGTAGGCTAAATGAAAAGGGTTATATGCATGAACAATGCTGACAAATATAAACATGAGAATACATACATGCATACATAACTGTAACTGAACTCGTGGAAATACTGACTACTGAATCTGAATACTGACAACATGAGTGTACTAATACTGAGCTACTGAATAGATGAATGACTATTTCTGACAGTTTGAATTATGAAGAATTGGTCTGGTTGATTGTGTCTGACAGTCTTGAAGCTAAATACTAATATCATAAATTCCAATAACTTATATGACTGATACATGAGGTCAAAAAACTGATATAATTGATATAACTGTGATGATCGGCCCAGTCGATGTAACAGATACTGAGCGACTGTATCTGACAGTCTAAGTTATGATGGAACTATCTGAGTTCTATTTTATATGGAGTAACTGAATTTGAGATTAGTCCTATCTAGCGGGTGATCATGAGTATACTGATAATAAGGATGATTTGACTTAGTTTGAGATCAGTCCTATCTAGCGGGTGATCTTTAAATCTAATGATTCTGATATTGCATAATCATAGTTGAGATTAGTCTAAGCTAACGGGTGATCTTGAAGTCTATTTACAATGCTAAGCATTGACTGTATCTAATAATATTGAATCTATACTACAAAGCTGAGTTAACTGTAGCTGATAGTCCTGAATCTGTAACTGAAACTGTGGGATGTGTTCATCTAATCGACATGCCCCAAGCTAAGCTGACTTGGGTCCAATCTCTGCCATGACTTGAAGGGTGTCAGTACCACGCCACTAGTAAAGACATCTGTTGTAGAGTCAGTCCTAATATAGCGGGTTGTAGAGTCAGTCCTAATATAGCGGGTGACTCCTGGGATCAGTCCTATACATATAAATATGCTAACGGGTGACCCCTGAGTATGTCAGTCCTATCTAACGGGTGATATCTCATACCTATGCTGGCTACATAATTCTAGAACTTAGGGATTTCTTCTAAGGATCTCAGTCCTAATCTAGCGGGTGAGTCCCCATCCCTAGGCTCACTCGGTGTTGAATCCTACCCCCATCTGAAAGACACTGAACTGAATAACTGGGCTGAACTAAATAACTTAACTAAACTGATTTGCTGAACTGATATTGATTAACCAAACTGAAAATAGTGGTATTATTTAGCGGAGCAAAAACTGAGTTTACTGGATTTCGATGACTGATGGAATGTACTAAGTTCTGAGGATTGGTTGAGAGTACTGAAGTTACTGAGATTGACTTTGAATACTGAGGTTACAGATATTAATACTGAGATCACTGAGATTACTGAACTACTGAGATTACTGAGGTTACTGGATTTTCCTGAGTCATATGACTGACTGAATTCTATAGATCATGGCTTGACTGAGAGTATCATGATAACATGACATGGCTCTAGGAACACAACTATAGTTTTTGGGTACAAATACCCCCAGGACTCGATGGAAGGAAACTGACACAACATGACTGACTTGATCATAAGATTGGAGTCCACAATTCACATTGTCATAAGTAGGGGATATTATACTTCATGTATTTATTCAACATCTCAAACATGGTAGGGGAAAGCATGGATATATTTCATGTACATAATTCATATCTCCATTATCATACATGTTTCATACCACGACAACAACAACACAGAAATATCATGGAAATCCATATTGAAGTGTATAGCTAACATGGACTTGTCATTTAGATATCATGGAATCATGTAAATATGAATTTCTAGCATCCTAGGCATTTCATCAAACACCTTGCATGCATTCTTTAAGGCATAGGTGGGTTTCATACTTGCATCATATCAAACCACCCAAAGTTCATATTTTTTAACTAACAATCACATATATTCCATGAAAACACCTTTAGATATCATCTTGAAACTTAAACAACAATCATCAACAAGTACATGCTCATATCACCACAAAAAGTTTACAAAATAACATTTAAAAGCATGATTCTTGAGCTCTATGAACGAATTGAATCCATAGATGAACACTACGCATACCTTAAAGCTTGATCTTGAAAGAGATCTAATGTGTTTGAAGGTTCCTGAAGTAATCCTTAGGCTTGCCCTTGATTTTTCTTGACTAGGATTTAACCCCTTTGGGAAAGAATGTTCTTGTTCCTGAGGAGATAATCTTAAGAGGAAACCCTAATCTTGTGGTTGAAAGTATAAGAGAGGGTTTTTGAGATGCTTAACTAAAGAAAAATAGGAAAAAATTATGCCTCTTTAGGGTTATAAGTCATGGGAAGTAAAGGGAAAAGACCAAAATACCCTTATGAAATAAATTTCTAGTTGCTAAAAATCATAGCTGACGACATTTGTGACAAGGCATCAAAAATGTGGTAAGCTACCACGAATGTGGTCACTTAGGAGCTGGTTTCTACCTAAGGCTAACGACCTTCGTGGTAGGGCATCACAAATGTGGTAAGCTACCACGGATTTCGTCACTTAGGAGCTGGTTTCTGCCTAAGGCTGACGACCTTTGTGGTAGTGCGTCACAAATGTGGTAAGCTACCACGAATGTCGTCACATAGTTTTCAGCCTAAAATGCTGGAGTAAAATAGGAATAACTCTTTGCTCCAATATCTGATTTAGACGAAATCGGTATCATTGGAAAGATAATTAAATTATCTATTTTTGATAGGTTATGAGCTCAAAAATTCCAAGTATAATGAGATATATGCTTGTTTCAAGTTGACTATACCAATATCCTTCTCAAGAATTTAATCGATAAGGAATGTTTTGATTCGTCTGATAGCTGGGAGTTATTTAAAGCCTTAATATATATCTAACTTAATCATAAAACTATAAAAGAACCATGATGTACTATACATGAGCTTGGTACATGGCTCTAATATTGGTTTGGATTTTTTGGGGTATTATAATATCTCTCCCTTGGAAACATTCATCCTCGAATGATTACTGCTTGAGAGGGGAGAAAAGATAAAATGGCACATATATAGCATGAGTGACTGATCATGATTTCATGGCTGACCTGACTAAAAATTGAGCATATCATATTCTACATGCATATCTGATGCATGGGTAGCTGATTTATGAATGTAGGACTGAGTGTTTTGATAAACTGAGTTTCTCAAATTAAGAATGCATATCTGATGCTTAAATAATAAGTTGAATCCATGTATATCTGATGCATGATTATATGACTGACATGATACGTGAATGCATGACTAAAAGTATTGGTAAGCTGATCACGCATATCTAATGCGGGAATACATAACCGAACGGACTCATGAACATGTAATGGTAAAGATACCAAGTTTGAACTGAAAACTGAGCATGGAACTAACTACCAAGTTTGGTACTGAAATCCGAACATGAGAATGAGTAACTTCAAGGAAGGTTGTTACCTTGAACTAAAAATACCGATGAGTCTGAGATTAATTACTCAATATGCATGAGCGGGAACATGAGAACATAACTGGGTCTGGAGCGTGATACCTAAACTGAATTGAGTCTGCAATGCATGACATAGATAGAGTATCATATCATGGACTAAACTGAGCCATTGAGTACATGGCTTACTGCTGAGTTTTGGAGCTAGAGGGTCATCGTATAAGTAACACTTCCTCCAAGATAGATTCATCAAAGAAAATGACAAATTTAAATCATGAAAGTTTGGGGGCTATAGTGTATCTCCCTCTTGGGACACTATGTCCCTTGAAAGATGCTGGACTGACCTTGCTGAGATATTAAAGAAGTTGAGGTGATGCACAAGGCACCTAGGTATGAAATTGTGATTGATTATCTGAAATCTAAAATTGAAGTGTGATGCATGAATGCATAGACATACTGACTTATCTAATTAACTGAGTAAATGGTAACTAAATACTGGGTATGCAAGACGAAATTGTACTTAATTTAAGTAGCTGGGCTGAGGCCATAAAGTATTATGTATATGAGAAGGGACTGAATGAGTCATGAGCTTCATGACCTGAGTCTAGAATTTCTGAGTTCATGGAATATGATTTGTAACACTGAGTGATCTAGAACTAAACTCCCTATACTGGGAACTAAAACGCACATGATTCTATGGAATGCGTGTGAGCATAAGTTGTATTCATAGAATCTGAGACATGAAGCATACATAGGAACTATGCTGACTGAAGTACGAAGCTTTACGCTGAGATAAGAATGGGTCGAGAATCGCCTTCCCTAACTGCTTTTTTGTACATAATGGCACTACTACTAGAATCTGAGAGCTTGACTTGGTTACTTGATCTATTATCTCTCCCTTAGATTTAAGCCATCATCACACATCTGTGAACACTAAACTAATCTCTAAACTGAACTACAAGCATCATCACATACTTACATTCTGATTAACACATGCTTGCCTTACTAAACACATCATATGCCCCTGTTTCACTCACATACTACTAGTATCACATTCACACCTTCATGCTTAATTTTGAGTCAATAAACTTGAATTTCTAACTCACACTGTTCAAGCCTATTGATTCATTCTTGCACAACTATCCTTATGAATACATAGTCTGTTCAATCTGGATATCATTATCCCAACTCTACTACTACTAAACTCCTGGGTTTATGCTTCTAACTCTAGTCATATGCTATCATAGGATTTTGAGAATAGGTCTATTGGCATATCTAAATCTGGGTTCAAGAATGAGTTCTAATGATCATGAATGAGATCCGTATGACTTTGGGACATAATTGAACTGATGGGATACTGTTGAGCATGAGGGAAATCCTATAGCTATCTGTAGGAAATATTTAAGAAAGCCCTATCTGTAGGACTTGAGCTTCACTACTTCTGTTACCTTGAAATTAAGGTAAAGTTGACATGACTAAAGCATGATGAGAATCTATATGAGTTTTCTTAGAGAACCTTTCTATAGCACGATCTGAGACATGAAAGAAGGAAAATTATTCCTAAAACATCTCATAGCCTCTTGCACATAAGTGTGGTACACAACACACATATGTACTAGACTTTAATGGATGCAACTTTTAGACTTCCTAGGACTCTATTGAACCTTAGGCTCACTCTATTGAATCTTAGGCTCTGATACCAAGTTTGTACCACCCCAATTTTCTGAACCAGAATGCTACATGGTGCTCATAACCCCGAAGGACCACAAGCTAACCCATGACTGATATCTGTACCTGTATACTGCATAATATATCATAAAATATGGAAACATAAACATAAAAGGCCATAAGGTTCAAACTGAATAAACATCTGATAACAAAATATCTAAAAAGGGTATAACAATACCAAAATAAGTCATAAATACTGAAAACAATGAGATGTGAATATCTAATCTGACATTTTATTTAAAAGCCTTTAACTGAACTGAATAAGAAGTTGAAGGAACATGTCTCCAAATAACTCCATCTAGCAACTGAATAGTAAATGTAGCAATAATCATATCATTTTTGTATAAGAAGGACTCACTACAAACTCTGAATACTGAAATACTACTGTTGATCTGGAGTTTGTACCTATGAACCTATGGTGTAACATAAGAGAAAGCACCATAGCATAAATGGGTCAGTACGTCTGAATGTACTGAGTATACAAGTAAGGTAGGCTAAATGGAATGGGTTATATGCATGAACAATGCTGATAAATATGAATATGAGAATACATACATGCAAACATAACTGTAACTAAACTCGTGGAGATACTGACTATTGAGTATGAATACTGACAACATGAGTGTACTGATACTGAGAAACTGAATAGATGAACGACTATTTTTGATAGTTCAAATTATGAAAATCTGATATGGTTGACTGTGTCTGACAGTCCTGAAGCTAAATACTAATATCATGAATTCTGATTACTGATATGACTAATACATAAGTTCAGAAAATAGATACAACTGATATAACTGTGATGATCAGCCTAACCAATATAACTGATACTGAGCGACTGTATCTGATAGTCTAAGTTCTGATGGAACTATCTGAGTTCTATTTTATATGGAGTAACTGAATTTGAAATCAGTCCTATCTAGCAGGTGATCATGAGTATACTGATAATAAGGATGATTTAACTTAGTCTCATATCAGTCCTATCTAGCGGAGATCTTTAAATCTAATAATTCTGATACTGATTAGTCATAGTTGAGATCAGTCTTAGCTAATGGGTGATCTTGGAGTCTATTTACAATGATAAGCATTAAATGTATCTAACAGTACTGAATTTGTACTACTAAGATGAGTTGACTGTATCTGACAGTCCTGAATCTGTAACTGAAACTGTGGGATATGTTCATCTAACTGACATGCCCCATGCTAAGTTGACTGGGGTCCAATCTCTTCCTTGACTGGAAGGGTGTCAGTACTGTGCCACCAGTAAAGACATCTGTTATGGAGTCAGTACTAATCTAGCGGGTGACTCCTGGGATCATTCCTATACATATAAATATGCTATCGGGTGACCCCTGAGTATTTTAGTCCTATCTAATGGGTGATATCTCGCACCTACGCTGGCTACGTAGTTCTAGAAGTTAGGGATTGCTTATAAGGATCTCAGTCCTAATCTAGCGGGTGAGTCCCCATCCCTAGGCTCACTTGATGTTGAATCCTACTCCCATCTGAAAGACACTGAACTGAATAATTGGGCTGAACTAAATAACTTAACTGAACTAATTTTGATGAACTGATACTGATTAACTAAACTAAAAATAGTGGTATTGTTTAGCGGAGCTAAAACTGAGTTTACTGGATTCTAATGACTGACGAAATGTACTGAGTTCTGAGGACTGGTTGAGAGTACTGAAGTTACTAAGATTAACTTTGAATACTAAGGTTACAGATATTACAGAGTACTGAGATCACTGAGATTTCTAAACTACTGAGATTACTGAGGTTACTAGATTTTCCTGAGTCATATGACTGACTGAATTCTATAGATCATGGCTTGACTGAGAGTATTACGATAACATGTTATGGCTCTACGCACACAGCTATAGTTTTCGAGTACGAATACCCCCAGGACTCGATCAAAGGAAACTAACACAACATGACTGACTTGATCATAGAATTGGAGTCCACAGTTCATATTGTCATAAGTAGGGGATATTATACTTCATGTATTTATTCAACATCTCAAACATGGTAGGGGAAAGCATGGATATATTCCTGAGGAGATAATCTTGAGAGAAAAGCCTAATCTTATGGTTGAAAGTGTAACAGAGGGTTTTTTAGATGCTTAACTGAAGAAAAATGGGAAAAATTACGCCTTTTTAGGGTTATAAGTCATGGGAAGTGAAGGGAAAAGACCAAAATACTATTGTGAAATAAATTGTCAGTTGTTGAAAATCATAGCTGATGAAATTTGTGATAAGGCATCAAAAATGTGGTAAGCTACCACGAATGTCGTCACGTAGGAGCTGGTTTCTACCTAAGAATGACGACCTTCGTGGTAGGGCGTTACAAGTGTGGTTAGCTTCCACGAATGTCGTCACTTAGGAGTTGGTTTCTGCCTAACGCTAACGCCCTTTGTGGTAGGGAATCACAAGTATGGTAAGATACCACGAATGTTTTCACTTAGGAGCTGGTTTCTACCTAAGGCTGACGACCTTCATGGTAGGGCGTCACAAATGTGGTAAGCTACCACGAATGTCGTCACACAGTTTCCAGCCTAACATGCTAGAGTAAAATAGGAATAATTCTTTGCTTCGATATTGAATTTAGGCAAAATTAGTATCGTTGGAAAGATAATTCAATTATCTATCTGTTGATAGGTCATGAGCTAAAAAATTCCAAGTATAATAAGAGATATACTCATTTGAATTGATTATACCAATATCCTTCTCAAGAATTCAATCAGTAAGGAATGTTTTGACTCGTCTAATAGATGGGAGTTGTTAGAAGCCTTCATATACATCTAACTTAATCATAAAACTATAAAATAACCATGATGTACTATGCATGATCTTGGTACATGGCTCTAAAATTGGTTTGGATTTTTTGGGGCATTACAGAGATAGAGATACTCCCTGAGGCCTCTAGGCCAAGCTCGTAGCATCTTCACATAAAGGAGATCCATGGGACCCTACACTCAATTTTTGCCATGCTTCAAGCTCAAGTTTATTGTACTCATACTTCCCATTAACTTGTGACTCAATCAAAAACAAAAACTATATGAAATAAAAATTAAAAAAACTGAAAAGAAAACATACCTAATTAATTTGGGTTGCCTCCCAAGCAGCACCTAATTTAGTGTCGCGCCACGACCTATATCAAATCAACCATATTCCTTCACCCTTTTACCCCCTTTCGAAAGCCATTTTTATTTTTGTTTCATACCTTTTTTACCTTTGAACATGTTGGAAATCGGTGGTTTCATCTTAGGCCGCTCAATCAGGTAGTCGGAAGAGGTCTTTAGTCTCTTAGGCACCTCAAACTTATCCCTTTCCAACATATTGATCATGCATAAATCTTTATATAAGGAATTTTCAATGGAGGCCTTGTAAGCATCAAATACCACCTCTTTATCATCTACCCTCATCTTGAGTATGCCTTCTCTAACATCAGTCAAAGACCCTTCGATTGCTAAGAATGGATGCCCCAAAATAATTGGTACCTGTTCGTCTACCACAAAATCAAGAACAAAAAAGTCAGCAGGAATAACAAATTTATAAACCTTAATATGGACATCCTCAATTATTCTATTTGGATATACTATAGATCTATCTGCTAGCTGTATCACCACTCATGTCGCTTTAGGCTCTCCAAAGCCCAATTTTCTAAACAATGATAGGGGCATTAAATTTATGTTTGACCCTAAGTCACTCAATGCATGGAATTCTTTTTCCCTAATTTGAATAGAGATAGCAAACTTCCCTTAATCTTTCAATTTCTTGGGGATTTTCTGTGTCATTACCGCACTACACTCTTTAGTGAGTGTTTTAGCTCCCACATCTTGTAGTTTTACCTTCTTTCCCACCACATCCCTCAAGTACTTTGCATACTTAGGCATACTCTGCAAAAAATCTAGCAAAGGTAAGTTAATATGAAGATCTTTGAATGTATCAATGAACTTTTTAAATAGGAAATCCTCCTTTGCTTTTATTTGCCTTTTAGGGAATGGTAGTTATAACGTCCTCATCTTCCCTGGTTCAACAACTTTTTCATTCAAGTACTCAGACTTTCTTGAATTTTCACCAACTTCTTTGGGAACCTATTTAGTCACCACATCAGTATCTACCTCCTTTGTTTTCTTGGGAGGTTCTCCTTGAAGCACTTTACCACTCCTCAAGGTGATTGCCATGACTTACTTTAGAGTTTCTATATTAGCGGGAAAACCTCCTTGTGGTCTGGTATAAAATGCTTATTATAGCTGCCCAACCTACAACTCTAAATTTCTCTGGGCCACTTTTTGATTCTGTAATTCTACCCTTTGACTGTTCATATCCACAATCAATTGAGTTTAACTAGATAAGGGTTGTTTCATCATCTCTTCCATGTTGCTCGCTGACTGATTTGATTAGGCCTGTGGCTGTGGGACGTTCCATGGCTGATTGGGTGGCTGAGTTTTCCATTTCATGTTGTAGGCATTACTGTAATTTGGCCTTTGAGCATTGCCTACATAGATCATAGATTTTGGATTTGATGCACGCATGGCTGCTGAATAGCCATTATTTCCACATACCTCACACCAACCTGCAGCTTGTTAGATGGCATTGGCTATAGCTGCAAGTTGTGTTGCACCCAACTTTATTGTAATTCCCCAAAATATTGTTTCCAAGATGCCACACGATGCTTCGAACTACAAATAGTCCTGAGCTAACCCTAGCTACCTTTTCTAAATCTAAATCTAAAAATAGGGAAATATAGATGAAAAATTATAATATATGCAGAAAACTGTTTGAATCTTCTGAGTATATCTGAATCATATTAAATCTCGAAAGTCTGATAAAACAAATGCTGAAAATCTAAATACTAAACTCAAAGGTCTAAATATGAATCTAATAGTCCAATAAGCCTCTACTATCTAAATCTAGAGAGTCGCTGGGACAGGCCCCAGCTAACTCAACTGTCTGAAATGAGTAAAGAAATATCTGCTAGCAACTTGGAAATTTGAATAACTAATCCCTCAAACTATGAGGACTCACCAACTACAGGGATGTAGATAAGATGCTTGAAGATCAATCACGCTGCTGAGACTAAGCACCTGAACCTACATTATGAGACAATGTAACACATAGACATATTTATGGATCAGTGCTTTGAGGATGTACTGAGTATATGGAGGTGTATAAGTAAACAATATCATCATAATTTATAAAATCATGCATGCCAAATGTAAATGACTCACGTAAGCTTAAGTAATTTGAAATCTGAGAGTAAAATCATGAATAACAAAGCATGTAATCTAAGTCTCGTGAATCATCACACTTAGTCTGAAATCTGTATTTCTGTTCTATTTCTCAAATCGCATAGGCTAAGTGAAGTCTAAAAACTTATTTTGTATATCTTAAGGCTTCAAATCAATAAACTGTTTAAGAGTAGGGGATATCTTTTGGGAGGTTTTTCTAACCGACATGTACACCATGTGAGCATCCATGGTGTCCCACGACTAGCCCTCGTAAGGTTAGGGCTATTCTACCCTTTCCATCGGAATAGAACAACCTCATCTCAGTTATCACAAGCTCAGTCATCCACATAGAAGTGGAAATAATCTAAATCTTATGTTGGCACATAGTTCTGGGGTATGAAATCGTGTAACTTACCCATCTTAGTGCTAAATACTATTCCCAATCTCAAGGTCAAAATCTTAATAAATCCACTTTAAAATTTACATAAAGGTTTATAGAAAGCCAACTATGCTTTACTATTCTTTAAATCTCAAGTCTTTCAGAAATAAAGTGGATTCTTTATCTGAAATTTGAAAATAATCTAGTCATGGGGTGCTTATAGCATACACAATCTTGAAACAACAATCTTTAAATGAGGTCCAATGAACCAAGTATCAATCTCATGTTAAATATCTCAAAATTCATACTTGGTAATGTAAACATTCATAAATTATCTTAAAATCTGGAAATTACTGCACAAGGCATAGAAATATGAATAAAGTCATGTAATTCAACTTCTAACTCATGGGAAATCTCATAATCTTGCAAATAATGATAATAGGTATAAACCCTAACTTAAAATTCATGGGAAATCCTATAAATTCAAATCCAAAACTCGCCCGGGAACACCTATTGACCTCTCAGATCATGATCCAACTCAAAATTGGCATTTTAAAATCTTAAGGGTCAAAAATAAAACCATTGAAATCTCAAGGACAAAATGTGACTAAGTGCTCATACTTGGCTGGAATTTTCTAAGTCTGGGACTTCTTTTGGCATACAATATAGGGAAAAGGGTCAAAAATACCCCTCTACTTTAATTTATTAGCTAGATTTACCCTTAGTCATACTTTAGGGCTAAATATACCCCTATCACTAGTAAACTTAATAAAAAGTTTTGTGTTCTTGAAGGATGATTCTTGAAGCTCTTGAGTTGGAAACCTTGAATTTTAAACCAATTTAGAAAAACAATGCTAGAATCTTGGAATTCTTGGGGTTAATATTTTGAAGCTTAGGGATTTTAATTTGAGAGAAATTGATGAAAATAAGCCTAATGTGGTTTGAATAGGCTTTTATCTTGTGTTTGGGTGGAATAAGAGTGGGGAAAATTGACTTAATTACCCCTTTGGATGCGTATCTTTAATGAACAAAATAAAAATACGCCCAACGATATGCAGACCGATGCACCTCGTCGATGGTGCCGATGCGATCTTGATGCATTGTGTCGAGTTCGCGTTGGTTCACTGGAATTTATGTCTGATGCTGAGAAGAAGGCTGGTCAATGCGATGGACAACGCGACGTATCGAATTCGTATCGACTCACTATTTTCAATATTCAAACAAGCTTCTAACGAGGTCTTGAGAACACCCATTGACCTCCCTGATCATGATTCAACTCAAAAATTGGAATTCTAAGGTCTTAAGGGTCAAAAATAAAACCATTGAAATCTCAAGGACAAAATGTGACTAAGTGTTCATACTTGGCTAGAATTTTCTAAGTCTGGGACTTCTTTTGGCATACAATATAAGACTGAAAAGACTAGGATTCGTGGGGTCTCATAATATCTCTCCATTGGAAATATTCATCCTCAAATATTGCTAGTTAGACTAAGAATACTGGGGAATCTAAAGATATATAATAGCACGCATAAATAAAATGAATTTTGAAACTGAATCTGAATCATTCTGAGCTTCTGAGTTAATCTGTGAGTGCATAAATTTAAAATGAGGATGGCTATCTAGCTAAATCTATGGTTAGAAAGGAACATAATTAGGAAAGAGTACTACCTTTAGCTACATCTGAATTTGCGGAAAGGAGATGAGGGTACTTGGCTGACATATCTGCTTCTGCTTCCCAAGTGGCACCCTCAACAGACTGGTTCCGGCAAAGTACTTTGATCAAGGGAACTTCCTTGTTCCTTAGTCTACGGATCTGGTGATCTAAAATTTTAACTGGAATCTCTTCATAAGAAAGGTTGTTTTGAATTTCTAAGCTGTCTAAGGGAACTACAATGGTAAAGTCACCAATGTACTTCTTAAGCATAGAGACGAGGAATACAGGATGAACAGCTAACAGGTCTGCGGGCAGCTCAAGCTGATAAGATACTTTCCCAACACAACTCAAAATTCTGAATAGGTCAACATACCGGGGACTAAGTTTTCCCTTCTTACCAAATCTCTTTACCCCTTTCATGGGTGAAATCTTCAAATATACTAAATCACCAACCTCAAACTCGAGGTCCCTTCTTCTCACATCCTCATATGATTTCTGACGACTTTGGGCTATTTTAAATCTTTCTCTAATCAACTTAACTTTCTCCAAAGCTTCAAACATTGCATCAGGTTCAAGTATGAAAGCCTCACCCACTTAAAACCAACCTATAGGTGATCTACATCTCCTCCTATAAAGAGCTTTAAAAGAGGCCAGAATTCTAGAATGATAATTGTTGTAATAAGCAAACTCAATCAATGAAAAATGCTCATCCTAATTCCCAACTACCCTTTGAATTAAGAGCACATGCCCTCAACATATCTTCTAGAGTTTGGATGGTCCTCTTATCTTGTCCATCTGTCTTGAAAATCAGAACTGAGATGAACTTGGGTACCAAGACCCTTCTAAAAAGCTTTTCAAAAGTGTGAAGTAAACTGAGTACCCCTATCTGAGATTTTAGACAAGGAAACTCTATGCAATCTAACTAACTCTCTGATATATAGCTTATCATAATCCTCTACTGTGTAGAACGTGTGAACTGGCAAAATATATGTTGACTTAGTCAATCTGTCTACAAAAACCCAAATCAAATCATGATAATGATGCAAATGGGGTAAACCAACCACAAAATCAATATTTACCTCTTCCCACTTCCAAGTGGGAATACCAAACTCTTGCAACGTACCACCAGGTCTTTGGTGTTCTACCTTAACCTATTGATAAGTTGCACACTTGGCTACAAACTCTGCTACATTTCTTTGCATACCACTCTGCCAATAGATTTCCTGCAAGTTACGGTGTATCTTGGTATCACTTGGATGAATAGAATATCGTGCACCATGCACTTCTGCCATAATTTGTTGCCTCAAATCATCAACACATGTCACACATAATCTACTTTGGTGCCTCAACATACCATCTCCCCTTTGAGAAAAAACCTCTATCTTTTGGTCTTTAACTGAATCTTTCAGTTTGACCAAACTAGAATCCATATCTTGCTTCTCCTTCACTTTTGAAACTAGGGAAGATTCGAAACTACTCTGAACCCAAATATTATCTTCAGCTAATCAACCAACCTAACACCTAATCTATCCAAACGATTAACTTCTCGAGCTAACTTTTTCTTATCATTCTTAACATGAGTAACACTACCCATAGACAACATACTAAGGGCGTCTGCCACTACATTGACCTTGCCCGGATGATACAACACACTCATATCGTAGTCCTACAATAACTCCAACCACCTTTTTTGATAAATATTCCACTCCCTTGGTGTAAACACATACTGCAGGCTTTTGTGATCCGTGAACACATCAACATGCACACCATACAGATAATGTCACCAAATTTTCAAAGAAAATACCACAACAGCTAATTCGAGATCATGGGTTTTTAATTCTTTTCATGAGGATTCAACTGTTTAAAGGCATAGGCTATGACCTTACCTATCTTCATCAACACATAACCCAACCTAACTCTAGAGGCATCACAATAAATAATAAAGCTATCTGTACCATCAGGTAATGCTAGAACTGGGGTTGAAGTGAGTCGAGTCTTCAACTCCTTAAAACTCTTCTTGCAGGAATCTGACCATTGGAACTTAACTTTCTTTTGGGTCAATCTAGACATAGGAGATGCAATAGATGAGAAACCTTTAATAAAATAGTGGTAGAAACCAGCTAGATGCAAGAAACTCCTAATATCTATCGGAGAGATAGGTCTAGGCAAATTTTAGTCTTTTGGGGATCAACTCTAATACCATCTGCGGAAAAAATATAGCCAAGGAAGGATACGGATCTTAGCCAAAATTTGCACTTGCTGAATTTGGCAAACAATTAATAATCTCTAAGAGTTTGCAAGACAATTCTAAGATGGTTTGTATGGTCATCCTCGCTATGGGATTACACAAGGATATCATCTATGAATACTATGACAAACATGTCTAGATACTATTTGAACACTCAATTCATGAGGTCCATGAAAGATGTTGGGGTATTAGTTAGCCCAAAATATATGACTAAAAACTCAAAATGACCATAATGGTCTTTGAAAGTTGTCTTTGGAATATCACATTCTCTTACTTTAAGCTGATAATAGTTGGATCTAAGGTCTATCTTTGAGAAATAACTTGCACCTTGCAATTTATCAAATCGTTCATCAATTCTAGGAAGAGGATATTTATTCTTGATTGTAACTTTATTCAACTAATGGTAGTCGATGCACATGCGCAAATAACCATCTTTCTTTCGCACGAATAGGACGGGAGCGCCCCATGGAGAAATACTATACCTTATGAAACCTTTATCTAAAAGATCCTTGAGTTGGAGAAATACTAGACCTTATGAAACCTTTATCTAAAAGATCCTTAAGTTGATCTTTCAACTCCTTAAGCTCCGTGAGAGCCATGCGATATGGAGGAATAGAAATAGGTTGAGTATCTGGGAGAAGGTCAATACCAAATTTTATTTCCCTATCGGGAGGTACCCCTAGGAGATCTTCTCAGAAAATATCAGGAAACTCATTTACTCTATCGACTAACTGAACTGTATGAGTCTAAGACTTGGTGTCTTTAACTCGAACTAGGTGATAGATGCAACCTTTGGAAATCAACTTTCTAGCCTTAAGGTAAGATATGAAATGATTCTTGAGAGACACTAAATTACCTGACTACTTCAAGACTGGCTCATTTGGAAACTGAAACTTCACCACTCGGGTGTCGCAATCTATAGAAGCATAACAGGAATGAAACTAATCCATACGAAGAATAAGATCAAAATCAACCATGTCTAACTCTATCAGTTCTGCTAACATGACTTTATGAAAGATGGTAAGAGGATAATTTTTCTAAATCTTTTTGGCAACAAATGACTCACTTACTAGAGTAGAAACCAAGAAAGGCTCAGGGATATTTTTAGAACTTATCTCAAAATTTATAGCAACTAATGGAGTCACATAAGAGAAGCTCGACCCAGGGCTAACAACACATAAATATCAAAATAAAGGCACGAAGCATACCAATAACAACATCTAGAGAATTATCCTACTCCTGGCAGGATGGTAAAGCATAGAACTAATTCTGGCGCTGACCACCATTGGTACTAGATGATGCGCCCTGAGGAAGAGCTGGGTGACCTAAAAGAGCTGGTGCACTATTAACCTGAGTTTAGGGATGAATATTTCTATTTCCCCTCTTAGAATGCGGGAACTCTTTGATTCTATAACCCTCTTGGCCACAACTATAACAACCTTTCTGACCCCACAAATATTTACCTCCATGATTCTTACCGCAATTAGAACATGAGGATTGATTAGGCTTCCTACTTATACTATTTTGAGATCTGGACATAGAAGACTTACCCTACTATTCTTTCCTATTTTTGGGTGTAGGAGTACTGACTGAAGAAGGCGCAGGAATGGAAGAACGATTCTAAAACTGCGTGCAATTTACTCCTCCAGAGTTGTTCTGACCATAATCAAACTGCCCTATTCTAGCCTTCTTACTTACCTTCTCTATCTCCTTTATCTTTTTTGCCTCAATTTGTTGAGCATGCATCATCAATATAGAAATATCCATGTATCTATTGAGCATAGAAGTCCTACACTTCTTAACCACCAACCCAGACACACTAGTCACAAACATACTCATGCTTGACCTAGGGTCAGCCATCTGCGCAGGGGCATACTTAGAAAACTGGTTGAACTTGAGGCAATACCCTTTAACTATCATAAAGCCCTACCTCAGGTTCATGAAATCTTCAATCTTAGTTTCCCATATCTCAAGTGGGAAGAACTTATTTAGGAACACATCCTGAAATGCCTACCAAGTCATAGGAGTTTCATCCTCCCCTCTACTGTTCTTCCACATCACCACCCAATCATAAGAAACATCCTTCAGCCTATAGGATGACAATTCTACACTTTCCACTTCTGAAACATGCATAATTTGGGTGATCTTCATCACCTCATCTAGAGAAAGATATGGGTCCTCACCTGCCTTTGACCCAATGAATTCTGGCTGACTTATTCTCATAAAATCTCTGATACTAGCTGTGGCTAAGTACCCATCTTGCTGAGGTGGTGCTGCAGCCAAACGGTTACCCTGCACATTTACTATCACAGCTTGGGTTGGCACCTGACAAGCAGCCTGAAACTCTGCATATGACACAGTCTCATTCAAAGAATCAACAGGCTGGGGTGTCTGATTGTCATTTCTATGAGCATTATCTCTATGAGGAGGCATATTCTGTCATAAAAGAGCATGCGTTAATAACAGATAGAGACAGCTGTAAGCACGATAGATTATGAAAGAAAAATAGGATTTTTCCTAAAATGCTCCATAGCCTCTTGCTCATAGATGTGGCGTGCTTCACACCGATGATTAAGAATCTACGTAACACGACTTATCTAACTCACAAGGACTTCTCAAACCTTAGGCACTCTGATACCAAGTTTGTAACACTCCAAAATCTAGTTCCTGAGATGCCACATAGTGCTCCGAACTATAAGTAGTCCTAAGCTAACCTTGGCTGCCTTTTGTAAGTCTGAATATCAAAATAGGGAAATATAGATGAAATATCATAATATATGCATAAAACTGTCTGAATCTTCTGAGTATATCTGAATCATAATAAATCTTAAAAGTCTGATAAAACAAATGTTGAAAATCTGAATACTAACTCAAAGGTCTAAATCTGAATCTAATAGTTCGACAAGCCTCTACTATCTGAATCTAGAGAGTCACTGGGACAGGCCCCAGCTGACTCAACTATCTGAAATGAGTAAATACATATGTACTAGCAACTTAAAAATCTAAATAACAAAGCCCTCAAACTATGAGGACTCACCAACTGCAGAATCACTTTGTTGAGACTGAGCACCTGAACATACATTAAGATACAATGTAGCACATGGACATAACTATGGATCAGTACTTTAAGTATGTACTGAGTATATGGAGGTGTATGCAATAAGTAAAAAATATCATCATAGTTTATAAAATCATGCATGCTAAATGTAAATGACTTATGTAAGCTTGAGTAATTTAAAATCTAAGAGTAAAATACTTAATAACAATGCATGTAATCTAAGTCTCATGAGTCATCACACTTAGTCTAAAATCTATATTTCCGTTCTATTTCTAAAACCACATAGGGTAAGTGAAGTGTAAAAACTAATTTTGTAATCTTAAGGCTTCAAATCAATAAAATGTTTAAGAGTAGGGGACATCTTTTGGGAGGTTCTTCTAACCAACATGTAAACCTTGTGAGAATCCATGGTGTCCTACGACTAGCCCCCGTAAGGTTAGGGTTGTTCTACCCTTGCCATCGGAATCGAACAATCTCATCTCAGTGATCACAATCTCAGACATCCATGTAGAAGTAGAAATAATCTAAATCCTACGTTGGCACATAGTTCTGGGGTATGAAACTGTAGTAACTTACCCATCTTGATGCTAAATACTACTTCCAATCTCATGCTTAAAATCTTAAGAAATCCACTTTAAAATTTACATAAAGATTTACTGAAAGCCAACTATGCTTTACCTTTCTTTAAATCTCCAGTCTTTCTGAAATAAAGTGAATTCTTTATCTCAAATCTGAAAATAATCTATTCATGGTGTGCTTATAGCACAAACAATCTTGAAACAATAATCTTTAAATGAGGTCCAATGAACCAAGCATCAATCTCATGTTAAAGCATCTAAACATTCATACTTGGTAATGTAAACATTCATAAATCATCTTAAAGTTTGGAAATTACTACACAATATATAGAAATATGAATAAAGTCAATTCAACTTCTAAATCATGGGAAATCTCATAATCTTGCAAATAATGATAATAGGTATAAACCCTAACTTGAAATTCATGGGAAATCCTATAAATTCAAATCCAAAACTTGCCCGGGAACACCTATTGACCTCCCAAATCATAATTCAACTCAAAATTGGCATTTTAAAATCTTAAGGGTCGAAAATAAAACCATTGAAATCTCAAGGCCAAAATGTGACTAAGTGCTCATACTTGTTAAGTTTACTGACAATAAGGGTATATTTAGCCCTAGAGTATGACTAAGGGTAAATCTAGCTAATAAATTAAAGTTGAGGGGTATTTTTAACCCTTTTTTGTACAATATAAGATTGAAACGACTAGGATTTGTGGGGTCTTACATTCATGTTGCTGAATGTTTTATTCATCAAATTCTACAATGCAAAAATCTGAGCTGATAGGGTTGTGAATTGGTCCACCTCCAACACTCTTTCAATTCTTTTAGTGGAACTTCTAGAATTTGAATACCACTCTGGATTTCTTTGTGCTATGCGATTCAGCAATGTGTACAGCTCATCATCAGTTAGCTCCAACGCTTGACCACCTACGGCTGAATCTAATAAAATCTTCATATTATGATCAAGATCTTCTACAAAAGTATGAGCAAGTACTCTATTCGACTGTTGGTGATGTGGACAATCTCGAAGAAGAGCCTTGAAGCATTCCCAAGCATGATAGAGCTTTTCATTAGGTTTTTGTTTGAAGCTTACTATCTCACTACAAAGTCTCGCAGTATTGCCTGATGGAAAGAATCTGATAAGGAACCTTATGGCTAAGTCATTCTATGTTGTGATTAAACTGGTCAGCTCTACATTGAACCACCTTTTAGCTTCCGTAATAAGTGAATAGGGGAAGAGTGTCAGCCTCACAAAATCTGGAGTCACCCTAGTTGGAGTAAATATATCTGTAAGCTCAATGAAGGTCTGCAAGTGGACTTGTGGATCCTCATGAGAAAGACCTGCAAACTGTCTACTGCTAGTAAGAAACTGCACCATATTGTATTTCAACTCGAAATTCCCCCTAACTGCCAGTCATTGAATTAGAAAAGTCAAGTTCGTTGGAAGTGGGATTGCCACTTCCCTAACCTTCCTACCAGCTGCTTGTTGTTCAGCCATAGGAACAGTATGCTCTTGGTCTTCTTGGAATTGAGGAATTCTTGGGAGAAGGATTATTTCTCTCCTGCATTGATGGTAAAGTTACTCAGATTTGGAGTTTGGTTCAACCAAGTCGTTATCCCTTACCAGCTTTGTACTTTGAAACCTGTTTCCTGCAAACACAAAACCAAGACCAAGCATAAAAAACACTAAATAAATCTAAAAGTAAAACTAAAATAAACAATTGCTAAATAACAAGTCCCAGACAACGACGTAAAAACTTGACAATGCACACGGAAGTGTATGTGATCTACCAAGTAATAAAGTGGCCTTCAAGAAAGTTGAATATCAATCCCACTTAGACTTGATTTAACGACGATTTAATTCTAGTTCACAGTTTAGATTAATTTAGTGCAAGAGTAACCAAAAAGTGAGTTTGTAATTTTTGTAAATAAAAAAAATAATGCAAAAGTTAAATTCTTGGAAAAAGCAATGGAGTAATGCCCACGGGTTAAAACACTTCGAACAATCATACTACGTTATTAAATCTCATCCGTTAATTTTCTTATCTTGATTGTTGATTCGTAGGGTTAATTGCATGATCATGGTTTCCCAACCTATAATCTTTTACCTAATATGGATATTATAACTACATCATTGAGCGAAAATGTAATAATCCAAATAAGTTAATTAAAGATATCATCCTACGTATAAATTAAGTAAGGCATCTAAGTACATCCCATTCCTAGGCGCTAAGTTTAATTCTTTATTTTATAAAAGAATAAAAACTCAAACTTTGTTTGTTCCCATGTTTTATCTCCCTATTTCCTCTCCCGAGATCAAAAGGTTGACAATATATGTATTTTATGGGTGATCAATCCATAAAATAATTAAAGAAAGAATAAACAAACAATCAAATATGATAAAGCAAAATTTATAAATTTAATCCAAAACAATAATAATCATGTTCTTGACTTTAACCCCAGAAAGAAAATTTTTAGCCACTAATATTCATAATAACGATTCAAATATTTGAATACATAATATAAAAAATTAAAGACTAAAAATAAAATGAAAACCTAATAAATCGAGCAGCAGTTCCTCGGTGTTTTCTCCAAAAAAGTGCCCAACCGTTGTTCGCAATTGTAATTCGTGTCCAAGTTGCGTGTAGGTATATCACTTTTGTAATGCAAGAATTGTCAAAGTTGACTAAAAGTTGATCAATGTTGTCCTCCACTGACCAGCTGTCCACTTTAGTATATATATATATACATATAATATTATAATAATCATTCTAATACCAAAAGAAATGGACTTAGAAAAGATTCACTTTGCTTAGTAATGCGTGCCATGCAATTTGTACTAAAATAGGATAATGGCTCCAGCTGTGTCGGCAGCATTAAATTGTTGTGCACGACCAATCAACGCGATGCGTTGCTCAATGCGTTAGTCACATCAATGCTATGCATTGACTTTGTGTCGTCTGAAATTTGTATCTAAAAATATGGTTAAATGTAGAACCTTCTATTCTTTATTCATGTTTTTTATAGTGTACTTTTAATGAATTTTTGGTCTTTAAATAATTAATATATCACCGTATTTAGTTTATCAAGCCTCCTAAAATATTATACACCACAAATTAAAGATCAAAACAACACAATATTCTCAACAACAAATCAAAACACAAGTTAAGACAACGCAAATTCGCAATGATCTTTCACTTATTATTCCGACTCTTGACTTAATCAAATTAACTTTGCACATTACAAATAAGTTATTCCATTCATAGTTACACCATTAAATCATTTGGAACAAATTAAACACATTAGAATTCACCAAAGCCAACTAGACACACAACTAACTTAAGCTAGTAAAACTAGTTCCCGGATTGAACGCTAAATTACTCAATTAAGCACAAATTGATTAAGAAAATACTTTGGACATTGTAATCACATACTTGAACACTTAAATGCTTATTTATAGCAATATCATCACGTTAAGCACACAAATTGCTTTAAAAATAAAGTGAAATAAGCTAGAATAATGATACGAAAGTGTATAAAATCACCTCAGATCAAAATTCACAACCCCACTTGGTTCAGTTATGCAATAGCTTATGAAAACGGCAATCCACAAGGTTCAATTCAACATCTGAATGCAATAGTTCTAGAATAGTTAAATTCTCATGTTTCTTATAACTAAAACAATTTCACAATATGGGGTGAGGATCATAATCACATCAAAAGTCACAAGTTTGGGAATCACAATTCCCAAGTTCATTCGTCATACCTATGCACCCACAAATTCATAGCCATAGTTAAGTAAAACATAGTAAAACCATGGGAAAATAATTAATTGACCATTCATATCAAAACCCTTACTTTTAATCACATAAATAACTATGTACTTTCACGCAATAGAGATATTAAGTTTAAAGGTAGAGTCACATCAAGTTTCATGGAGAGAATTTAAATTTAGAGCCCTTAGATGACTACTTGATGAAACCCTAGATTCATTTGCTTGAGGGAATTTAGAGAGCCTTTTGGAGTTTTTGAGAAGTTACTTAGATTTGTTTCTGGGTGCTAATTACACCCTAAAGGGGTTATAAGACGTGGGTTTCAATTTAGATAAGAGGGAAAATATCCAGAATGCCCTTAACTTAAAAGCTGAAAAAGTGTCGCTATTGACTATGGTCAACCATTGACTAATAGCCACTCCTTACGACTCATCACCATGAATTGTAACCAAGGCAAAACCACCAAGGCACCCTACAAGTCATAGGGTCTAGTTGTAGTCAATGCAGAACCCAAATTGGGGAATACACTAGACAACCTACAATTTACACCTAATGACACGTAACATATCCTTATGGTTCTTAGTGAGCCACTCGTATTCAAAGAAGAATCTGGACACAAACTTATTGATTTGGTTATGACTCATCCCAAACTCTCATCCCAATGACTCGTCAGGATACCCTATAACTCATAAAGTTCAGTTATAATCAAGACAGTGAGTGAAAATTCCAGAAATTTTCAAGGACCAAAGAAGCCGAGGCATTACATACTCCCCCATTAGTATCCTTCATACTCAAATGATAATACAAGGATATGTTAGTTTGATTTAACATAAGGCACTCGCACCATTACCTTTAAAAAAGACAAAAAATAAAGATACCAAGGAAATCACAATTTTTTTAACAAGAACAGAAAACAATATATTCAGAAATACACATACCTCAACCACGATTGTCCGAATCGAGGGCAAGAATGGATACTTGAACTTTATGTCCTCTTCGGCTTCCCAAGTAGCTTCCTCAACCTTTTGGTTCTGCTAAAGAACCTTCACCAAATCCACGTTCTTAGTCCAAAATCGATGGACTTGCTGATCCAACATTTTTATCGAAGCTTCCTTATAGGACAAGGAATCCAAAACACCCATATTTTTAAAGTAACAACTGTCAAAGTATCACCCACGCACTTTCTAAACATCAAAATATGAACACCGGGTGAACGGAGTCCAAACTAGATGGCAACTCCAATTCATGATCAGTATTACTAACCCTCTTCAAAACCAAGTACTGACCGACATAACAGGGATTGAGCTTTCCCTTCTTCCCAAACCGCATCACTCCTTTCATGGGAGACATCTTTAGGAAAATCCAATCTCTTACCTTAAATTCAAATTTTCTTTGCCTCACATCTGTAAAGGACTTTTGGCGACTTTGGGCGGTCTTAAGCTTATCCTAAATCACCTTCACCTTTTTCATCGCTTGGTGAACTAAATTCGGGCCAAACATCCCAGCCTCACCAACTTCAAACCATCCGATAGGAGATCTACATCTCATATCATACAAGGCCTCAAAAAGAGCTATGCCAATGCTAGAGTGATAATTGTTGTTGTAAGAAAACTCTATGAGTGGCAAGTGGTCAACCCAGCTACTTCCATAGTCAATTAATTAAGCTCGAAGAATATCTTTCAATACCTGAATCGTCTTTTCCACTTGCCCATCCGTCTGCAGGTGGAAAACAGTTCTAAAGTTCACCTTAGTCTCCAAACCTCTTTGAAACAAACTCCAAAAGTGAGAGGAGAACTGAGTACCTTGATCAGATTGATAGAAACTAGAGCACCATACAACTTCACGATCTCCTCAATGAACAACTTAGCATAATTATTAGAAGAGAAATTTATCCTCACTGGTAAGAAGTGAGTAGACTTAGTCATCCTATATATGAAGAGCCGGATCGAATCAAACTGCTGGCAAGACCATGGAATACCAATAATAAAATCCATATTAATTATCTCCCATCTCTACGCAAACAGCTCAATCTCTTGAGACAGCCTTCCAGGCCTCAAGTGTTCCACCTTAACATGCTGGCATACCATGAACTTAGCTAAAAAAAATTGGCCATATACCGCTTCATATTATTCTACCAGTGAATCTCTTTAAGATAATGATACATCTTCATTGACCTAGGATGAACCGTATACCGCGACTTATGTGCCTCAGTCAAAATCCTATCTCGAAACCCATCAACGTTGGGAACACACAACCTCCATTGGTACCTCAAGATACCATCACCGCCAATATCAAAAACCATCACCTTTTGCTTGGCTACATCATTCTTGATTTGCATCAAAATAAGATCCAACAGTTGCTTCTCTTTTACTTCTGAGCCAAGAGATGACTGTGATGCCCTTTGCACACATACACCACTATCCTCAGAGTTTGAGAAATGAATTCCAAGGTGAGCCAAATGATGAAAGTCCTTCACCAAATCTTGTTTCTCCTCATTTGCATAAGATAAGCTTCCCATAGATAACTAGTTAAGAGCATCAACGACTATGTTAGCTTTACCTATATAACAGTGAAGACTAGTGTCATAATCCTTTGGTAACTTAAGCCACCTCCTTTGCCTGAGATTTAGCTCTTTCTGAGTGAACACATACTGCAGGCTCTTATGATCCAAATAAATATCAACATGTACATCTTGTAAATAATTCTGCCATATCTTTAATGCAAACACCACAACTAGCAACTCTAAGTCATGAGTCGGATAATTCTTCTCATAAGCTTTCAACTCTATAGAAGCAAAAGCAACCACCTTACCATGATACGTTAATACATAACTAAGTCCCACCCGGGATGTATCACAATCCACAAAACCATCAGTACCCTCGGGCAGTGTCAAAATCAAAGTCGGAGTCAATTTATCCTTCAAATTTTTAAAACTTCCCATACAAGCAGCTGGCCATAAAAACTTCGCCTTCTTCTAAGTAAAATTGGTCAAAGGGGCTTTTCATATACAATAGAAGAGAAACTTTTCACAAACTTTCTATAATAACCAGCTAAACCCAAAAATCTCAAAATACCAGTCAAAGTCATGGGCCTAGTCCACTTCTTAACCACCATAACCTTTTGTGGATCTACCATAATCCCCTCACTAGAGATAACATGACCCAGATAAGTCACAACATTCAACTAGAACTCGCACTTAGAGAATTTAGCATACAAACACTGATTCTCTAGGGGCTGCAATATAAGGCGAAGGTGATTAGCATGATCTGCCTCACTCTTTGATTAAATTAAATATCATTAAGAAAGACAATGATAAATAAGTCCAGAAAGTTTTGGAAAACCTAATTCACGAGACCAATAAATATTGGTAGAGTATTGGCTAAGCTAAAAGACATCATAAAGAACTCAAAATGTCCATACCGGGTTCAAAAAGTAGTCTTAGAGATATCCATCTCTCTAATCTTTAACGGATGGAACCCAGACAAAAGATCGATGTTGGAGAAAAATTTAGCACCCTGAAGCTCGTCAAACAAATCATCTATCCTTAGAAGAGGGTACCTATTCTTTACTGCCAACTTATTCAACTGTCAGTAATTAGTACATATTCGAAGGGAACCATCCTTTTTACGCACAGACAAAATAGGTACACCCCAGGGGACACACTAGGATTGATAAAACCCTTGTCTAAAAAATCCTTTAACTACTTCTTGAGCTTTATTAACTTACCTGAAGCCATTTTATATGGAGGGATAGAGATAGGATAAGTGTCTAGAACAAGATCAATCCCAAAATCAACCTTCATATCAGAAGGAACACCAGGAAGATCATCAAGGAAGACTTTAGGAAATTCATTTACCACGAGGATGAAATATAAGAAAGGAATCTCTGAGGTAGAGTCTTTAACCCAGACCAAATGATAGAGACACCCCTTGAAAATTAATTTTTAGGCTCAAAGATATGATATGAACCTTTTCTTAGGCACAAGGAAACTACCTTCCCATTTTATAACCGATTCATCAGGGAAATTAAAGATGACCTTACGGGTCCGACAATCTGAAGAAGTATAGGACGAATGCAACCAATCCATCCCTAATATGACATCAAAATCAACCATGTCTAACTTTTACAGATCTACCAGAGTTTCTCTATCACCAATAGATACCACACAACCCCTATGGCACTTCTAGAATCCACATAAGTAGAAGTAGTACCCATTGGTGCAGGACCTAATACAATAATAACAAGAATCTTGTTTTCCTAGAAGAAACCCTAGAAGAATAATCTCTCTATATATGACCAATCTGACTACATTTAAAGCACTTGTTCCTTTCTCTTTTCACAAACACCATAATATACCTAACCACAGAATCTACAAAAAGGATATAATAGAGCTGACTGAGCTCTACTAGCTTAAGACTGGGCACCCTTCACCTAAAACTATCACCACTCTGCATACAGCGATTACCCGATGGCTTTGGGTAGAAAGCACTAGCCGTATAATAGGAACTAGAATTACCCCACTTCTTCTTAGACTATTTTCCTCTATCTCTACCACTTTGTTATTGACCTCCATCCTAATCAAAGTAGAAAACTTCTTACTCTTCCTCTCTCTAATTTTAACATATTTCTTCTTCTCTTCTTCGACTTGCTACATATAAACCATAAGCCAAGAAATATCTATGTCCTTATTTAACAAGGAAACCTTACTCTCCAAAATCAAGTGTCGAGATAACCAAGAATCAAACTTCCTCATTCTATCCCTAATGCTAGTCACCAACTCAGAGCATACTGAGATAAAAGATAGAACTTTAAGGAAAACTCCTTGATTGACATCTTGACTTGCTCTACGTTTACAAATACCTCCACTTTTATCTCTCTCAACTCTTGAGGAATGAAGCGGTCCAGAAAATTACTAGAGAAATTATCCCATAAAGCAGACTCAGCATCATCACCCCTAAGTTTTTCCTACTCTTTATACCATTGGTAGGCCATATTTTTTAGTTGGTAAGCAGCGAAATCCACGTCCTCTACAGCAGTGGCATGTATTTGTAAGACCCGAATAAGATCCTAACTCATTTCATCTTACTCTTGAATGATTAACGAGTCCATGACATGAAGGATTTTACCAAGTGATTAAGACTTAGTTATTTCTAGACCTCTTAAATTTGATGATTTTAATTCTAACCTTCTCTGCCTTAAAATATTAATTTTTAGATTAATTCATGATTGGGGTGGTCAATAGCATGTCTTAGATAAGTTTTGGATTTTTTGAATGAGGTTTGAACAACGTTTGGATTTTTATTCCAGCAAGTCACATGATTTCACCACATCGCGGTGAAAATAGCTATGGAATACTCATCGCATTGCGATGAAGGCCAAAATAGTAGTTTTTAATTTCTAGTGACTCATCATGAGTAAACCGCGTCATGGTGAGTGTAGCGATGGGACGATCATCGCATTGTGGTGAAGGACCAATTCGTGTTTCCAATTACAATTTAAAATTTTCAAAGGGTATTTAAGTCCTTTTCCTTCACCCTATTCAGTCAAAACACGAGATTTAGGTCCAAAAACAACACTTTTGCCTCACTTTTGATAATTTTCCCAAATTAAAACCACTCTCTCCCAAAGAACAAACCCTATCCCCTTCAACATTCAAGTTCCATTCTCAATAAATCCACGAAGAACCTTCAGGAATTCCTCAATTAAGGTATGTTAGATGTTGATTCATGGACCATTTTCATCTATGAAGTTCAAGAACCTAATTTTCAATTTCAATTATGATATTAGCATATAGTTATGAATCTTATCCATGAACTTCCATGAATCTTGACTTTATACCGTGTTTACAAGTATTTTTCATTGAAATTAGTTATTGACATGTTTGGAGAAAGATAATTTTATGTTAAAATCCTTGACCCATGATTTTAGTATTGATATTATGTTGCTATCATATGTATTAAACTATTTTTATGCTTTAACTCACGACCCCCATGTGATTGATGAAATGCCTCATAGATAAATTTTGAACAATGACTAGTTATGATGTTCTCCAATTCGTTTTAAGGTTTCAAATGATATCATATGTTCTTATTCATATTATTATTGAGTCTTAGGGGTTATGAATACCCAAAAACTTAGCTAGTTACTTAGTTTAAATACTTTTAGAATGGTGTCGAATATATTAGAGTATTATCAATTCAGTGATTGCATTATGTCAGTAAGTTCAGTTCAATAATTAGAGTCAGTTCAGTTGGGAGTAGGATTTAGCATCGAGCGAACCCAGGGATCGGGATCCAATTTAGGGTGTGACCTTTAGTAGTAGTCCCTATGTTCTAGAACTACATATCTAGTGTAGGTTTGAGATATTAACCTACCAGTTGACGGTTGACACATATCTCACCAGAGCGCCTGCCACTAGAGGGTGACTCTTTAGTCCCTTGGGACTTTACTTTAGTGGATCCACACAGTCAGTGTTAGTACCCGTGGTATGGTATTGACACCTTTCCAACTTGGGTCATAGGTTAGACCCCAATTTACCTTTTTAGGGCATGTCGGTTAGATGATAGCTACCACAGTTTTAGTCCAGTAATCATTCCAGTACTCAGTTTCTGACTTGCTTGACCATCACATACAGCCACTAGTTGTACAGTATCAGTATTTCAGTTTATAGATTATCCCAGAACCATGTCATATGCTTAGTCATCCATTCTTAGATTCTTACAACTTTCATGCATACTATACATCAGCTATCTTATACCATACTTATCGTCAATTATTATTCATGTAAATAATCTTATGCAAATTAGCCTAATCCTATTTAGCATACCAGTACATTCAAAGTACTGAAAGCATACTCGTTTCTTGTGCTATCATATTTCATATCATAGGTTTGGATGCTTAGGTTCTCAACTGCACCTAGACCTACCAGCGCATCAGTACCAGTAGCAGTGGTGAGTCCTCATGTTTCGAGGACTATTTTTGTTTATTTTAATTTAGTTTAGTATCCAGTCAGGGTTAGTTGGGGACTTGTCCTATCAACTCCACAGTCAGTCAGTTAGAGGCTTTCAGACACTTTCAGTCTGTCATTTAGTTATTAGTTGTTATTGATAGTCTTACAGTATTGTTTTCTATAAAGACATTTTCAGTATTATTTTTATATTTAAAGCCTTATGGTGTTTTAGTTAAATTCTACACATACTTTTTATTATTTTATTCAATGCTCACAGCAGGTACCAACATGGGTTAGTTTGTGGTTCTTCAGGGCTGTAGGCACCGTGTGGCATCTAGGGTGTACTCTCAGGGCATCACATAATTGGTATTAGATCCTAAGGTGTTATGTATCATAGGGAGTCTGAAAGCCGCATTGAGTAGAGTATTATGCATGAGTGTGAAGCACGCCATACTTATTAACAAGAGGCTACAAGACATTTTAAGAAAAGTTTCCCCTTTTTCAGTGTTCATGTCGTGAGATTGAGCATAAGGTCAATTTAAACTCTTTTTCTAATCCAATTTCCTCTCTATTTATAGAACATGCCTCCTAAAAAGACAAACGAAAGGAGAAATAAGAATCAACCCATACCTCTACTTGTTCAAGAAGATACCTTAAATGAGCCTCTCTTATGCCAAATTCAGAGTGGTATTCACCACCTTATCTCACTCAGTAGTAGCCCATAATAATCAGTTGGATACTATCCCAGCCATTCCAGTGGATAATACTATCATAGCTAGGAATCGCGACATCACCGGAATGAAGCCTCCTTTATTTTTGTGATCTAAGTCTGATGAGGATCCACAGGAATTCCTTAACATGGTTTAGAAAGTAATTGATATTATAGGTGTGACCTCTAGAAAAAGTGCAGAGTTGGGTGCTTACCAATTACAAGATGCTGCTCACACCTGGTATAAGCAGTAGAAGGAAGATAGAGGAGAAGATACAGGACTAGTTAAATAGAAAGAATTTGCTATCGCTTTTCTAATTAGGTTCTTTCCCTTTGAATTAATGGAAGATAAGGTGCAAGAGTTTATTAATCTGAGATAGGGAAACATGAGTGTGAAGGAGTATTCTCTTAAGTTTACTCAGCTAGCCAGGTATGCTCCTAATATTATGTCTGATGATAGGTCTAGGATGAGTAAGTTTGTCTCTGGTATAGCTGATAGCATGGTCAAGGAGTGTAGGACCACGATGTTGATTAAGGATATTGACTTGTCTAGGTTGATAGTCTATGCTCAACAGATTGAGGACTAGAAGTGTAAGGAAAAAGAGAGAAAGAATAAAAGACCCCGAACAAGTAGTTTTAGTTTTAATCGACCAAGGTTGGAGGGTGGTAACTGTCCTCAATTCTATCCAAAAGCTTTATCCTCAGCTCCATATTTAGCTAGTGCACCAGACCACAGCCTAGAAATGATAATCGGGATAGGGTTCCAAGCCCTAAACCCCAGGAAAGTGTGAAAAGTGGTCGCATAAATCCTCTTTGCCAGAAATATGGTAGAAACCATTAGGGTGTGTGTAGATCTATCAATGATATATGTTTTGAGTATGGAAATCCAGGAAATAGGATCAGGTATTTCCCACAAAGTGGTCAGCAGGGTCTGTCCAGTCGTCACCTAATTTCATCCAATCGCTTAACTCAGTAGGGTGCCGCTTCCAATGCCACCTGTGGTTAGCACCCAAATAGATTGTATGCACTTTAGTACTGATAGGGTTAGGAAAATTCTCTTGATGTGGTTACTGGTATGTTACAGGTCTTTAATTTACATATTTATGTTTTATTAGACCCTGGAGCTTCTCTTTCTTTTGTAACTCCCTACATAGCTGTTATTTTCAGTGTCAGTCCTATGAGTTTAGTAGAACCCTTCGCAATGTCCACCCCATTAGGTGTCTCTATTGAAGCGAAAAAGGTATACAGGAACTATTCGATCATAATATCCCAGAAAGTCACTTTAGTTGATTTAGCAGAGTTGGAGATGACTGATTTTGATGTCATTCTTACCATAGATTGGCTCCACTTATGTTATGTTTCAGTTTATTATAGAAATAAAGATGTTCATTTTAAGTTTCGAAATGTACCAGTCCTTGAATGAAAGGGTAGTACTTCAGCACTTAGGGGTCAGCTTGTTTCATACCTTAGAGTGAGAAAAATGATATCCTAGGGGTGTGTCTACCATCTTGTTTGAGTAAATGACTCTAGTTTAGAGACTCCAAATCTCAGGTCAATTTCATTAGTAAGGGAATTTTAAGATGTATTCCCTGAAGATCTTTCTGGAGTTCCTCGCGAAAGGAATATTAACTACGGAATAGACTTACTTTCATACACTTAGCCTATCTCCATTCTGCTATATAGAATGGATCCAATAAAACTCAAGGAATTGAAAGATCAATTAAAAGACCTTTTAGATAAGGGGTTCATTAGGCCCTTTATTTCTCCATGGGGTGCTCCAATTCTGTTCGTGCTTAAGAAAGATAGTTCTCTCAAAATGTGCATCGATTACCGTTAGTTGAACAAAATCACCATCAAGAATAAGTACCCAATCCCCAGAATTGATTACTTGTTCAACCAACTTCAAGGTGCCAGTTACTTCTCTAAGATAGACCTCAGATTCGGCTATCATCAACTTAGAGTCAGAGAATGTAATATTCCAAAGACACCTTTCAGAACTTGATATGGTCATTTTGAATTTCTAGTCATGTTTTTTGGTCGTACCAATGCCCCAAAAACTTTCATGGACTTGATGAACTGAGTTTTTAAATAGTACTTGGACATATTCATCATAGTCTTCATTGATGATATCTTATCTATTCCCGTAATGAAAACGATCTTGCAGACCATCTCAGAATCGTATTGCAGACTCTTAGAGTCCATCAGTTGTTTGCTAAATTCAATCAGTGAAATTTTTGGCTTAGATTAGTAGCTTTTCTTAGCCATATTATTTCCGGTGATGGTCTTAGAGTTGACCCTCAAAAGACTAAAGCAGGGAGAAACGGTCCCAAACCCATTTATTTGGCAGATATCAAGAGTTTCTTAGGTTTGACTAGCTATTACAAATGATTTGTTAAATTATTTTAATCTATTGCATCCCCCATATCTAGATTGACTCAGAACAGAGTCAAGTTTTAGTGGTCAGATTCTTGCGAAAATAGTTTTCAAGAGTTGAAGACTCGACTCACCTTAGCCCTAGTTTTGACATTTCTTGATGGTTCAGATGTGTTTTTTGTTTATTTTGATGCTTCCAAAGTTAGTTTGGGTTATGTTTTGATGTAGAGAGGTAAGGTCATAGCTTATAACTCTAGACAACTTAAGCCAAATGAAAATAATTACCCCACCCATGATCTTGAGTTAGCGGCTGTGGTTTTTGCCTTAAAAATTTGGAGGCATTATCTGTTTGGGGTGCATGTTGATATGTTCACGAATCACAAAAATTTATAGTATGTATTTTTGCGGAGAGAGTTAAATCTTCGTCAGAGAAGGTGGCTAGAATTATTAAAGGATGATAATATGAGTGTTTTGTATCATCCGAGCAAGGCCAATGTAGTGGAAGATTCTCTTAGTAGATTTTCTATGGGTAGTGTGGCTCATGTTAAGAATCATAAGAGGCAGTTGGTTTATGAGGTTCATCAGTTGGCTAGATTAGGCATTCATGTGATTGACTCAGCTGAGGGTAGTGCTTGGGTACAGAATAGTCTTGAATCTTCTTTTGTTACCAAAGTGAAGAAAATCAAGATAGGGACCCTAGTCTAGTTAAGTTGAAGGAGTCTGATAGAGATCAGAAAGTTTAAGTTTTCTCTCAAGGGGGAGATAGTGTGTTGTGTTGCTAGAGTACATTGTGTTTGCCGTGTGTAGATGGGTTAAGACAAAAAATTCTTGCAAAAATGTATGGTGTGCGTTAATCTATTCATCGAGGGGCCACTAAGATATACTGTGATTTGTGGGAAACCTATTGATGGAGCGGTATGAAAAAAGATATTGCAGAGTTTGTAGCTAAGTGCTTTATTTGTCAGCAGGTTAAGATTGAGTACCAAAAGACTAGTTGTTCTATGTAGGAGTTCAGTATCCCCACTTGGAAGTGGGAAGAGGTGAACATGGACTTTTTGATGGGTTTGCCTCATACTCGTCGTCAGCAGGATTCGATTTTGGCCATTGTGGACATGATGACCAAATCAGCCCATTTCTTTCTAGTCCATACTTCTTATTCATCCGAGGACTATGCCAAGCTATATATTAGAGAGTTTGTTAGGTTGTATAGAGTATCGTTATCCATTATATGAAATAGAGTTACTCTATTTACCTCTCATTTTTGGTAGTCTTTTTAGAAGGGTCTTGGTACCTAAGTTCGTCTTAGTACAGCCTTTCACCCTAAGAGATTGTTTTATCGACTTCAAGGGTATTTGGGATGATCACTTGCCTTTGATTGAGTTTGCCTACAATAACAACAATCATTCCATTATCAAGATGGCTCCATTTGAGGCTTTATATGGGAGGAGATATAGATCTCCTATTGGTTGGTTTGAGGTAGGTGAGACTGCATTAATAGGGCAATATTTAGTGTTCGATGCTTTGGAGAAAGTTTAGTTGATCAGCGAGAAGCTTATGACAGCCCAGAGCCGATAGAAATCTTATTCAGATGTAAAGAGAGAGGATCTCAGATTTAAGATTGGTGATTTTGTATATTTGAAAATCTATCCCATGAAGGGAGGGAAGAGAAATTGGCAAAAATGGGAAGCTCAGTCCCCGATATGTAGGTCCTTTCAGAATCATGAGCCGTGTTGGAAAAGTAGCATATGAGCTTAAGTTTCCTTCATATTTGACATCAGTGCATCCAATGTTCCATGTTTCTTTATTAAAGAAGTGTATTAGTAATCCAACAGCTGTTGTTCCTTTAGAGGGCTTAGATATTCATAACGGCCTTTCTTACGAAGAACTCCCAATTGTAATCTTAGATCGCCAGATTCATAGACTAAGGAACAAAGAAGTTCCTTTGGTTAATGTTCTTTGGAGGAATTAGAACGTTGAGAAAACACTTGGGAAGCAGAAGCAGACATGCGTACCAAGTACCCTCGCCTTTTCTCTTCAAACTCAGACTTAGCTCAAGGTAATAGTTTTTCTTAGAGTTCCTCTTTATCCTTCTCAACTTCGGCCATAAAATGATGTTCATGTCATTGTATGCATCCACGAATCAGTTCAGTCAGTCACCATGTTTTAGACTCAGTCATGTAATCATGTTTCAGTTATGCATGTTCAGTATGTAATCTCAATACCTCTGTATTCTCAGTTTAATCAGTCTCATTCGACGATGAATGTTCCCAAGGGAGAGATATTGTAAGACCCTATAAGATACCAACTCATTTCAGCTTACTCTTGCATGATTAAGGAGTCCACTTAAACGATTTCACTAAGCGATTAAGACAGTCATTTCTAGACTTCTTAAACATTAATGATTTTAATTCTAAGCTTCCTGGCCCTAAAATGTCGATTTTTAGATTAATTCATGATTAGGGTGGTCAAAAGCATGTCTTGGATAACTTTTGGATTTTTTGAATGAGGTTTGGACAACATTTGGATTTTCATTCTAGCAAGTCACCACGATTCCACCGTGTCGTAGTGGAAATAGCGATATAAGCCTCATCACATTGTGGTGACGGAAAAAACAACAGTTGTCAATTTCTAGTGACTCACCGCAATTTCACCATGTCGTGGTGAGTATAGCGATGGGACGGTCACCGCATCACGGTGAAGGTTTAATTCGGGTTTCTAGTTACAAATTAAAATTTCCAAAGGGCATTTAAGTCCTTTCCCTTTACCCTATTCAGTCAAAACACGGGATATAGGTCCTAAAACAACACTTTTGCCTTACTTTTGATACTTTTCACCAATTTTAAACCACTTTCTCTCAAATAAGAAACCATGCCCCCTTCAACATTCAAGTTCAATTCAAAGGAAATCCACCAAGAACCTTCAGGAATTATTCAATTAAGGTATGTTAGATGTCTATTCATGGCCCCTTTACATCCATGGATTTCAAGAACCCAATTTTCAAGTTCAATTATGATGTTAATGTCACGACCCAAACTAGGTCCTGTCCATGATGGACATCCCGAACCCTGAGGGCCCGAAACGTCCCTCTCTATCTGGTAAGCATGCACATGTTCATATAAATAAAGAAGATGCAGAAACATAATTTGCTTCGGAAACATGGTCAGTTCTAAATTCAGCATAAGTATGAAAATTAAAAATCAACTACATCTGATAACGTCTAACTCAATCTGCAAAATCTCTACTACAGGAAAATCTGACAATTGTTTGAAAACTGGGACAAGGCTCCCAGTAGACCAAAATCTTAATAAGGGACATAATCTGAAAGACGGGCCTTCTATAATAAAGAAGGATCACCAACTAATCACTGCAACTCTGTTTGACGAATCTACTACCTTTCTAGACCCCTAGATTGAGCCTCAAAACTTGGAGAGAGGAATAGGGTCAATACAGATGTACTGGTATGCAAGGAAATCCAAAATAAAGCTTATATGTAAATAAAATAATTTGGGAAACAACTTTGTCAAAACACTATACATCAAGTGGCTTTCGAAACACATGGGCGCATTTCTAAAAAACATGTAACCTGCCTGTCAATGCAAGTTCTGATCTGTATATTACTTCTGAGTTAGGTGGCACTGCCCTACAATTTTGATATTCCATAGGTGGTATGGAATCCACCATTGACACGACGGGGAAACCCCCAACCCAAGTGTGCTGCAAGGGTTGGAGTTCCTGAATCTGATACGCCATAGGGCTCTAGGCCAGGAAATAAATAAACCCGAATCGGCTCATCATGGTTTTGGGTGATGAGTTATTTAATACTCATGCCTTCTTCTGGGAACCACCTAAACTCTCTTGATGCCCAATTTTATCCTGTTCTAAATCATGCATGTTTCTAGTTTCAACATCTGAAAAGTCTGATTTCAAACATGCATTAAATCTGTTCTGAATTATCATGGCATAATCTGAATTAATGTCGTCACACCAAGACTTGCAGGTCCTATTTTTGAGACATAATGCATCATGCATAATTCTTTCATTAAAGCATAGTTCAGACCACCCAAACATGCAAACAATATAAAAGATTTCATGTTCCGAGAACACAAATCATATGGTGGTCATGTGCTTTTGGCAAAATCATGCACTCTTTCATTATATGAATATTTTCAACATTTATCAATATGCACAACCCTCTCTTTTGAATTCAAAACCATAAATCAATTTGTCGCATTAATCAATATATTTCATATCATGCTTTTCAAGATACATTCAAAATAATCTATATCATAAGAAAATTGGGAAAATCATACCAAGAGAGGGATTCATGTGCGTCATGCGCTAAATTCATTCATAAATAATAAAACATATGTATACGTATATATATAATTTCAAATCAATTTGGGGAAGTTCAAAAGACCAAAACAATACCGTCAAGATTTCTAAAATATAAATGTATTCATAAATCTGAAAACCCCTTTCTTAAAATCATGATTTCTATGCCCATGAGATTTTTAGAAAAACCCCGCGTACCTCAAAATAGGAAAACAATGGGTTTTTCTTGAAGCCTATGATCCGGGGATTTTGAATCTTCAATTGATTTTGAAAACCCAGGTTGAATCTTGAGTTTCTTGAAGCTCTTGTTTGAAGCTCTAGAGAGGATTCTTGATGATTTTGATGAAAGTAGGGTTAAGTTGCTCAAAAATACCCTAAATCCTTTGTTTGGATGGTTTTAAAGGCTATGAAAAAGTCAAAATTACCCTTAATGAATCCTAAACGAAACTAAAAATTTGAACTTAAAAACCCGATTTTGGGTGCCACCGCGACGCGCCACAGTCGTAGTGGTCCACTGGAATTCGACGAGTGGGAAATTGAGTGCCTCCGCCAAGTGGCACCATCGCGGAGACTCACTAAAATTTGATGATTGTCAATTTGACCCTTTGTGCGACGCGCTAGACACCAAAATAATGTTTTTGATTGGAACTTTAAATGATTTATAACTTCTTCACCGACGGTCTGTGTTGGACGAATCTTAGATCGTTGGAAAGCTAATTCAGTCATCTACGTAATGAAAGGTTGAAATCTAGGAAATTCCATATGAAAATTAATTTAGATCATTTTAAATTCTAATATTTAGACTTTTCATGGACAAAATTTAGCTAAGAAGATGTCAGGGTGTTATAATATCCCCCCCTTGGGATTATTGGTCCCCGAATGATAATTCAGAAAATAGACAAGCACGATTCCAGGCATACTAAGGCATAGAAAGATTAAGGTAAAGGTTGTACCTTTAACTCCGTCATCTACTGGGCCAAGAAGGTATGGGTATCTTGCTCTCATATCATCCTCTTATTCCCAAGTTGCTTCTTCAACTTTCTGATTTCTCCACAACACCTTAATTGAAACTATTTCTTTACTTCTCAACTTCTGGACCTAACAATCTAGGATTGCAATAGGTTTCTCTTCATATGATAAGGAGGTTGTCACCTTGATCTCTTCTACAAGCAACACCAAAGAATGGTCTCTAATGCATTTCTTCAATATGGATATGTGAAATACCAGATGGACAGAACCTAAACTGGCAGGAAATTCTAACTCATATGCAACACCACCTATTTTTCTCAAAATCTGATATGGTCCTATATAGCAAGGACTCAATTTACCTTTCTTCCTAAATCGAATGAGTCCCTTCAGAGGAGAAACTTTTAGAAATACCCAATCACCAACCTCAAACTCTAAATCTTTTCTCCTAACATTGGCATAAGATTTCTGATGACTCTGAGTCATCTTAAGTCGTTCTCTGATGACTTTTACATCCTGCATTTCCTAATGAACAAGATCGGGCCTAAATATTTGCATCTCACCTACTTCATACATCCTATAGGAGACCTACATCTTCTCCCATACAGTGCCTCAAATGGTGCCATCTTAATACTAGAATGGAAATTGTTATTATACGCGAACTCTATCAATGGTAAGTGCTCTATCCAACTACCTTTAAAATCAATCACACAGTCCCTCAATATGTCCTCAAGGGTCTGAATAGTGCGTTCGGCCTGCCCATCGGCCTGAGGGTGAAAAGCAGTGCTTAGGTTCACTTGGGTACCTAATCCTTTCTGGAAAGATCTCTAAAATTGAGAAGAGAACTGTGTACCTCAATCGGATATGATGGACAAAGGCGCACCGTGCAAGTGAGGTATTTCTACAATGAACAACTTGGAATAATCCTCTCCTGAATAGTTATTCCTGACAGTCAGAAAATGGGCTGACTTGGTCAGTCTATCTACAATTACCCAAATAGAATCATACTAGTTTTGGGACTTTGGGAGCCCTGTAATAAAGTCCATATTAATCATCTCCCACTTCCACAAGGGCAAATCTATCTCTTGGGAGGAACCACCTGGCCTCATGTGTTCTACTTTAACTTGTTGACAATTCAAACACTTGGAAACAAAGTTAGACACATCACGCTTCATATCATTCCATCAATACAAAGATTTCAGATCCTGGTACATCTTAGTAGAGTCTGGGTGAACAACATACCTCGAACAACATTCCGCAAATCATCCACATCTGGTACACATAATCTAACCTGGTATCTCAAAATACCATCACCACCAATCACAAATGACATCACCTTCTACTGAACCACATCATTCTTAATTTGCATCAATATGGGATCTTCAACCTACTTTTTTTTAACTTCCACACAAAGGGAAGATGTAGCTATCTGATGAATAACCATTTCCCTATCTTCAGAATTCAAGAGTCGCACTTCTAGATTTGCAAGCCAATAAATATATTTCACTATCTCTCTCTTCCCTTCCTCAAATGAGAAAGACTACCTATAGATAATCTGTTGAGGGCGTCGGCTACCATATTTGCCTTACCCGGATGATAGTGAAGGCTCATGTCATAGTCTTTTAAAAGATCCATCCAACGCCTTTGCCTGAGATTTAGTTCTTTCTGCGAGAAAACATACTGCAAACTCTTATGGTCAGTGAAAATATCAACATGCACCCCATAAAGATAATGCCTCCAAATTCTAAGCGCAAACACCAAAGCTACTAATTCCAAATCATGAGTAGGGTAGTTCCACTTATGCACCTTTAACTTCCTAGATGCATAAGCCACCACCTTTCCGTGCTGCATAAGTACACACCCAAGTCCCCCACGGGATGCATCACTGTACACAACAAAACCCTCTGTACCTTCCAGGAGAGTCAAAACAGGAGCCGTAGTCAACTTGTCTTTCAACTTCTCAAAACTATTCTCACAAGAGTCGGACCATAAAAACTTTACCTTTTTCTGAGTCAACTTATTAAGTAGAGCAGCTATAGAAGAGAAACACTCTACAAACCTCTGGTAATACCCTACCAAACCTAAGAAACTCCGAATGTCAGTTGGAGTTGTGGGTCTGGGCCATTTCTTTTCTGCCTCAATCTTTTGGGGATCAACCTTAATCCCTTAACTAGACATAATGTGCCCCAAAAAAGCAATTGCATTCATCTATAATTCACACTTGGAGAATTTCGCATACAACTTATGATGTTTGAGGGTCTGAAGAACAGTGCAGAGTTGATTGGCATGGTCCTCCTCACTTTTAGAGTAAACCAAGATGTCATTAATAAAAACTATGACAAACAGGTCTAGGAACTAAAGAAAGACCCTATTCATTAGGTCCATAAAAGTTGCAGGGGCGTTGGTCAACCTGAAGGACATGACTAAGAATTCATAATGACCATATCTGGTTCAGAAGGATTTTTTAAGAATGTCTAACTCCCTAACTTTCAACTAATGATATCCCGAACGAAGGTCTATTTTTGAAAAATACTTAGCACCCTAAAGCTGATCAAAAAGGGCATCGATTCTAGGAAGAGGATATTTATTTTTCACTATGACCTTATTCAACTGGCGGTAATCTATGCACACACGCAGGGAACCATCTTTCTTTCACACAAAGAGTACAACTGCACCCCAAGGAGAAATACTAGGTCTGATAAGACCCTTATCTAGGAGATCTGCTAGCTGTTCTTTCAACTCTTTTAACTCTGTAAGAGCCATTCTGTATGGTGGAATATAAATAGGATGGGTATTTGGGAACACATCAATGCCAAAATCTACCTCCCTATTAGGTGGAATTCTTGGGAGATCATCTGGAAAAACATCTGGGAATTCATTTACTAGTGGGACCGATAAAAAGGGGAGACTTTCGGCGTTAGAATCTTTAACCTGAATAAGATGGTACAAGCAACCCTTGAAAATAAGTTTACGAGCTCTGAGATAAGATATGAAGTGCCCACTAGGTGCTAAGGAATACCCCTCCTACTCTATTGCTGGCTTATTAGGAAAAGAAAAGGTAACCTTTTAGGTCCTACAGTCTAGTGTGGCATAACACCGATGGAGCCAGTCCATCCCTAGGATAGCATCAAAAGCAACCATATCAAGTTCTATGAGGTTTGATACAGTATCCTTACTAAGAATAGACACAACACAATTTTTGTACACCCTTCTAGCCACAATCGAATCTCCCACCAGAGTGGAAACAGAGAAAGGTTTAGCAATCACATCGGGTTCAAACCCAAAACCAACAACCACATACGAGGTCACATAAAATAAGGTAGACCCAGGATTAAAAAATATATATACCTCACTGGAAAAAATTTGTAATGAACTAGTGACTACGTCTGGAGAGGCTTCCACCTCCTAGCGATTATTCAGAGCATACAGCTGGTTGCGTCTGCTCCTGGCAACTGAATTAGTGCCCTTTTAAGGCAGTGGTAGTGCTGAAGAGTTTGTCTGAGACTAAGATCCACTAAGTCTCTCTGGAAGTGGCCCGTCTGACCAGATGAATAATACACCAACGAGCCCAACTGACTCCTTCTCGGATGATGACTACCATAAGTCTCACATTGCGGATAAGAATAGTACTGCTAAGCCACACTATCTTGCGACTGAGTATCCTGAGAACTAGGTCCTGGATGGCTTGAAAACTTGAGATCTTCTATCAACTGGAGGACTAGGCGCTGGGGCGCTAGCTGCAAACTACGCGTTGCCCCAAAATTTCTTATTTTGCCACTTGTTACCCAAATTACCACCCTGCTGTTGACTAGGGTTATGATCTATTGATCTGGCTCTCTATGTCTTCCTGTCCTTCTCTCTGGACTCGGCTATCTTATTCTTCTTCCCCTCAACCTGCTATATGTGGACTGTCATCCTAGCAAAGTCCAATTCCTTATTTAGCATCGCCCCTTGACATTCAAGCACCAGATCATCTGAAAGGCCGAAAGCAAACTTCCTCATTTGGGCCCTCATACTGCTCGTCATCTCAGGAGCATATCGGGCCAACTGATTAAACTTTAAAGTATACTCCTGAACACTCATATTATCCTGCTTAAGGTTTATGAACTCCTCCACTTTAGCTTCCCTCAACTCTATAGGAAAGAACCAGTCAAGAAAAACTTTCACCAACTCGTCCCATACGGTGGGATAAATACTGTCAACCTTCGCCTCTTCCCACTCATTATACCATTGGTTCACTAAATCTTTTTGCTGGTATGCCTCTAGCTCAACATATTCCACCTGATCCACACGCATCACTCTGAAAATCTTCTCTATTTTGTCTATGAACTCTTGTGGATCCTCTTCTACCTTAGTGCCAGTAAACTTAGGCGGGTTCATTCTCATGAACTGACCCACCCTAGTAGCTTCAGATGTAACAGGATCAGAACTAATATGTTCTTATCGTAGGGCAAAATTAGCCACCAACTCTGTCAGCATATAAATAGATTATCTGAATTCTGAATTCAAAATATCCCTCTGAATAGTCAGGGAAAGATTAACATTAGTTTGAGGAGCCTTAGGTGGACTGGTTGGGACTGGTTGGGACTGGAGGGACTCCCGTAGTAGGGAAAGGTTCTGGAGTGTGAGCTCTGTTATTATATGTCCTCATCCCATGAGTGGGATGAACTTCGTCCTCTTGAGCATTAACGTTGGTATGATGGGGAGGCATAACTGGTTTTTCTGAAAAGCAAGAGATCATTAATTAGGGGACAGATTAGACTCTAAAGTACAAACTAAATCACAAAAAAGAGAAACATTCCTAAATACCTTGTAGTCTCCTGCTTATAAGTGTGGTGCACTACACACTCATAAACAAGCCTCTACCCGACGTGATTTCACAGACACCCTGGGACCATAAACCGTGCTTTGATACCAAGTTTATCACAACCCAAACTAGGGCTGGGCCATGACGGACATCCCTAACCTTGATAGCCTGGAACATCTCTCTCTATCTGGTAAGCATGCACACATTCATATAAATAAAGAACATGAGGAAACATAATCTGCTATAGAAAAATGGTCAATTCTGAATTCAGCATAAGTATGAAAATTGAAAATCAACTACATATAATAATATCTGACTCAGTCTGTGAAATCTCTATTACAGGAAAATCTAACAATTGTCTAAAAACTGGGACAAGGCCCCTAATAGAACAAAATGATAATAAGGGACATAATTGGAAAAATGGGCCTTCTGGAATAGAGAAGGCTCACCAACTAATCACTGCAACTCTGTCTGACAAATCCACTACCTTTTTGGACCCCTAGACTGAGCCTCTAAACTTGGAGGTACGAGGGGAGGTCAATACAGATGTACTGGTATGCAAATAAATCTAAATAAATCTTATATATAAATAAAATAGTTTGGGAAACAACTTTGTCAAAACATTATACATCAAGTGGCTTTCGAAATACATGGGCGCATTTCTGAAAAACATGTAACCTGCCTATCAATGCAAGTTCTGATATGTATATTACTTCTGACTTAGGTGGCACTCCCCTACAATTCTGATATTCCACGGGCGGTATGGAATCCACCATTGACTTGGCGGGGAAGCCCCCAACCAAAGTGTGCCGGAAGGGTTGGAGTTCCTGAATCTGATACGCCACAGGGTTCTAGGCCAGCATAATAAATAAACCCAAATATGCAAATTACGGTTTTGGGCGATGAGTTGTTTAATACTCACGCCTTCTTTGGGAACCACCTAAACTCTTTTTATGCCCAATTTTATCCTGTTCTAAATCATGCATGTTTCTAGTTTCAACATCTGAAAAGTCTGATTCAAACATGCATTAAATCTGTTCTGAATTATCCTAGCATAATCTGAATTGGTGTCGTCGCACCAAAACTTGCAAGTCCTATTTATGAGCCATAATACATCATGCATAATTATTTCATTAAAATACAGTTCAGACCACCCAAACATGCGAACAATAAAAAAGATTTCATGTTCCGAGAACACAAGTCAAAACTATGCTGAGATTCTTCAAACATATGGTGGTCATGTGCTTTTGGCAAAATCATGCACTCTTTCATTGTATGACTATTTTAAACATTTATATAAATGCACAACCCTGTCTTTCGAATTCAAAACCATAAATCAATTTGTAGCATTAATCAAGATATTTCACATTATGCTTTTCAAGATACATTCAAAACAATCTATATCATAAGAAAATTGGGAAAATCATAACAAAGAGAGAGATTCATGTGCGTCGTGCTCTCAATTTATTCATAAATCAAAAAACATATGCATGGGTATATATATAATTTCAAATCAATTTGGGGAAGGTCAAAAGACTAAAACAATACCGTCAAGATTTCTAAAATAAGAATGTATTCATAAATCTAAAAACCCCTTTCTTAAAATCATGATTTCTATGCCGATGAGATTTTTAGAAAAACCCTGCGTACCTCAAAATAGGAAAAAAATGGGTGTTTCTTGAAGTCTATGATCCGGAGATTTCGAATCTTCAATCGATTTTGAAAACCCACGGTTGAATCTTGAGTTTCTTGAAGTTCTTGTTTGAAACTCTAGAGAGGATTCTTGATGATTTCGATGAAAGTAGGGTTAAGTTGAGAAAATATACCCTAAACCTTTGTTTGGATGGTTTTAAAGGCTAGGGAAAAGTCAAAATTACCTTTAATGACTCCTAAACGGAACTAGAAATTTGAACTTAAAAACCTAATTTTGGGTGCCACTGCAATATGCCACAATCGCAGTGGTCCACTGTAATTCGACGAGTGGAAAATTGAGTGCCTCCGCAATGAGCCACTATCACGGAGCCCCACTAGAATTTGACGATTGTCAATTTGACCCTCTCCACGACGTGTTAGACACCAAAATGATGATGTTTACGATTGGAACTTTAAATTATTCAACGATTGGAACTTTAAATTATTCATAACTTCTTCACAGAGGGTCTGTTTGGACGAATCTTATATCTTTGGAAAGCTAATTCAGTCATCTACATAATGAAAAGTTGACATCTAGGAAATTCCACATGAAAATTAATTTAGATCATTCTAAAAGTTAATGCTTAGACTTTCCATGGACGGAGTTTAGCTAAGAAGGCGTTGGGCTGTTATAGTTAATATGTATTTATGAATATTATCCATGAACTTCTATGAATCTTGACTTTATACCATGTTTATATATTTTTTCTGTGAAATTAGTTATTGACATGTTTGGAGAATGATAATTTCATGATAAAATCCTTGACCAATGATTTTAGTATTGATGTTATGTTACTATCATATACATTAAACTATTTTCATGATTTAACTCACGACCCCCATGTGTTTGATGAAATGCCTCATAGATGAATTTGGAACAATGGCTAGTTGTGATGTTCTCCAAGTTGTATTATGGTTTGAAATGATCTCATGTATTATTATTGATATTATTATCAAGTCATGGGGGTTATAAATACCCAAAAACTTATTTGTTTACTTAGTTTAAATACTTTCAGAAGTGTCTCGAATATATTTGAGTATAATCATTTCACGACCCGAATCAAGGCCCTGACCGCGATTGACATCCCGAACCATTTAGGACCGAAAGCCCTTCTCTAACTAAAAATCAAGTACACAATTCATATACTATAAGGAAAAAGCAGAAATACACGATGAGATGAAAACATGGTCATTCTTTTACTTCAATTGAACAATACAAAATGAGTTCATGAAATATTCAAAGACACCTGACACTAGGATGTGAAATCTCTAACAACTCAAGAACAATACTGTCTAAATACTGGGACAAGGCCCCTAATCGGACCATACCAAAATGAAATATCAATGTCAAATTATCAAGGCCTTCCAAAATAAGGGAGGCTCACCAACTGCAAACTTTGGACAACTTAATCTACTGCTTAGCGGGACTCCGGGACTGTATCTCAATTTTGAAATATAAGGGGTCAATACAGATATACTGGTACGTTGAGAAATCAAAAATAATTTTCATATTACAACATAAGTGAGATAATGTTGTAAAACATTTACATACGATATATGAAAGCACATGGGAAAACTTAAATAAAAACGTTGAGAAAATTCTTTGAGACCGAGACTCATTCTTTGTTTTACTTCTGAGCTAGGTGGTACACCCTACAAGTCAAATATTCCATGGGATATATGGAATTTGTCCTTGACTTATCAGCCAATCCCCCAACCCAAGTTTGCCGCAAAGGTTGGAGTTTCTGAGTCTGCTACACCACAGGGAACTAGGCCAGCGTATAATCCCTCTTGGGGACATAATATCCCATATCGACAAAACATGATTTTGGGAAATGATTTTTAGAAAATCATGCCTTCTTTGGGTAACCACCTAACATATCTTAAGACCATTTTAAACCTTTTTTGAACATACATTTTTAAAAAATCAAATTCTGAAAATCTAAATGAAATCTGACTTTTGTTCTGTTCTGAGTCTGTTATGGCATTAGATTTGATATCATCATACCAAGACTTAAAAGTCATAAGTCTAAGTCATATCATAATTGTATTATGGCTCTTTTATTCCAAATAATTTTTAGACCACCAAAAACATTCAAACCGTAAAGAGGATTCATATTTCAAAACATATTTCATACTATGAAAAGTCTCTCTCCCCTTTCAATATTTCAACCAACGGTGGTCAATTTCACAAATCAATCACGTAATCCCTTCAATTATCATGTTTATCATTTAAAAACAAGAAATTATCCCTCTCTTCAATTCAAAATTTACATAAAATTCATATAAGATAGTAAACCATTGGTTCATGCTTTAACACATGCAATTGAATGATCTTTGACTTGTAAATCAAGAAGTAACACAAGGAGAGAGGGAAATTTGTTCTTCATGCTCTCAATTCATATTTTTCAACTGAAAATATAAAGCTTCAACACCAAAACACATATCATTGGAAGGATTCACAATGCATACTTTTTAATGTAATTTAAGCCCTTTATAAAATTATGATTTATCAATATTCAAAATATTAATATAAACTATTTAGCCATGCTCATTTAGTTTAGAAAACCCCATATACCTTAGATTAATTAGTGTGAAGAATAGGACCCGAATCTTGACTAGTTTCTTGGAAATCTTGCATTGAAAGGCTTGGATTTTTGCCTTGAAGGAAAACCCTAAGTTCTTTTGTTCTTTAGAGTAGAAAGGTTTACGATGTGTTTAAAACTGATAAAAGATAGATTATAAAACTTATGGTATGATTTAAACTCATGGGGGATGTTTATGGAGTAAGGAGAAGACAAACATACCCCTAAAGATGCCAACAACAATGCAAGATTTTCCTCAGCTGATGACTAGGTTGACAAGCCATCAACTTGGCGATGTCCCGTCACCCTAGTCATCACTTAAAGGTAGAAATAGATCCTTTCTTGTTAAGGGTGATGACTAGGGTTGATGGGTCATCACCCAGTAGATGGTTCATCAACTAAGTCATCACCTAGTTGACAACTCGTCAACTTCATCATTACTTTTAGGCTGTCAGACACTCCAAAGTAAAATAAGCATAACCTTCTACTCTGATATCGGGTTAGGGTGAAACTAGTTGCATTGGAAATAAGTCTCAAATACCTTTCATTTGATATATGGTAGGACCTCTAAATCATTATATATAATAAGTTATGGTCTATGGATGTTGAGCCAAGTTTAGACGTTCACCAAAATTTAATCAATAGAAGAGTTTTTAACTCGTCTTTGAGTTAGGGGATTTTTTTGGTCACTTTGATTCATATTCAAAGGTATTCACACACCATAGGATTGATCATTACACTTATATTAACAAAGAATCATTATGTTCAGATCTATATGTGTAGAAAAGATGGTTCAAACTTTAGCTCAAACGCACAGGGTGTTACCTTATTTCCCCCTTGGGATCATTCATCCCCGAATGATGGGTAGGGACTTGTTGAAGTTCCAAAAAAATATGGAATAAAGGACGTAACCTTACTCTAAGAATATCCTCTGAAGGATACATACATAGACCTTAAGAAAAGCATTCATGACATCAGCAAGTGAATCGTGTAAGCACAAAGCATGAGATAATAAGAATTGACACAGATATGACCTTGTACATGAATTCTAGGGATCATGATCATCACAAAATATGGTATTAGATTATTTGATGATCATAAGCCTGAATTCCATCGGTAATAATCATGAAATAAGATTTAGCGGAAGATAGGATAGAAGCATTCTCAACTGTACAATTTAATATGAATGAACCTAACACTTAGAGACACTCCTCGACTATGCCTCAAATAATAGATAAACAACATACTAAATAATTTCCACTTATAATTATCCCTTACACATATAAGCACAAGAGTTAGAGTTCTACTACATAGTGCTTTTATGTTGAAGCCTAACTTGGAGGAAAGAGGTGTTATCTTTAGCTATGAGACCCTATACTCTATATCCCATTAAGAAAATTACTTCACCTTATCACCACCATCTAACACACTGGTTCTTTCAATCAAGGAGAACTAACCACAAAACCCATTAGTTTGCATTTTCATCAATCACAACATTCAAGCCTATCATTACTACACCCACTTCATGGATCTCCCCACTAAGACCAACCAATTCAATCATTATCACTAAGATTTTTGCGACATAACTCCTTCTTAACTATCTCACATAATGAAAGTTCATCTTTTTCTTCCCCTCTTCTCCTATAACCTTAGCTCAAGAAATCACTTAAAATTTTCACTAATATGCTTCCACAACTACCATTATACTAACATACGGAGGGCCATTAAGGGACCCAATCATAAACATCATGAATGAGAGAAACACTACTCAATTCTAACCGATATTTGTTGATCTACTCAAAGAGGGACATGAGGTGAAAATATGATAGAATAACCACAAAATGCTTCATATATAAAGTGTCCGGACCATAAGTAAAGAGTCTCTCTGCATAAACACAACACAACATAGTTTCTTAGGACAAACCACAATGAGAAACATGGATGCACATATCATGAGCTATATGGCATAAAGCTGAAATTTGTGTAGTTAACAACTAAGATAAGGATTGCCACTTGACGCGATTTACCCTCATTTGAAGAACTAAAATTTTTCCTGACTAGGATAAACTTTATCACTTTGGTTAATTCCGGCATAAAATAATTCAGTGACATATAGAAACATAGTTTCTTAGGACTAAGCATGCTGTGAGATATTGATTTGGATCATTAGCAACATAACATATGGCTTGGATACTTGGAATAGTAGATCACTGAGGGACATCATTGCTTTTTTTGGAGGTCAGAACATGACATGAGTTACATAGAGAGCTCAAATTTTAGGCATAGACAAGACATAAATACATAATACATTGGTAGATGTCCATTCGAATCGAAGTAGGAGGAGCTTTCTTGAATAGGAATTGATTTATCATAATTGTTACTTGAAACTTGACACCACAAGAAAATTTGGGAACTACTTTAATCCATTATCTCCCCCTTAGATCAATGTCACACTCCTAGACTTACGAACATAACCACACATCAAAATCTATAGCCACAACTCTCAACACAAAAGATACATCACATATACTTAAACTCTATGCTCTCCCTAATGAACTATACTATGAAGGCCTTGCTTTCCGTAAATACTACTCTTAACTTTTGCTAGCTTCTATAGCCATCACCCTACAACTCCCACTCCAATGAGTGTACTCATCCACACTCCTTAACACAAAGGGGGTATTAATATACATATGAACACAAACTCCCCTCTATAAATTATTTTTGTGAGATGCTAAATTTATTCTAGAACATCTCTCTTTCAGGGACACTAATTATAATTTTCTCCAAACCCCAAGGTCAACAACTTATGACTACCATTATCATGGGCATAGACACCCATGCTTCTAAAAACTTAACACTCCATCTTCAATTCTTTAGAATTCTAGCTTTACACCTCTAATCACACAACTTACAACTTAACAAAATTTGTAAAACTATACCGAAGGCGCATATTTCCTACCTATATTTCCTCAACTATACTTAACGTTACACTATACAACAACCCCATACATCTCCTCATTACAAGATTCAAGACTAAAATCTAGGTACACATGACACTCATACACATCATAACTTATGTAACAACATGCTACCTCAGGGTTTAACTTATTCTTTTATACGTAAGCATTTATCCACCTAATGACTCAACCATAATTCATCATTCTTAACACTAATCTTCATGACTACTTATATATATCACAATTTTCCACTCCTTATTCCGCAAGTTGCCAACCTAGACTATTTCAAACATTACATCCAACCAATAATTTTTATTCCCACAAATCATGCATTTTTAATCTCGAGCTATTATTCTCACCACTACACTCCACCTCTAAAGTTTAAGCCTATTTTCTAACAACACCAATCATATAGAGCATGCCATATGCTATACTATCCAATCGAATAGAAATATCAACCTAAGTCTCATATTTCATTTAACTATGACCCATAAGTTCATCCTCTCCACGACATCATTACTACATCTCAAAATCTTCTATAAACCTCATCCCATGTAGTACTAATTTACAACTACTAGAGAAAAGACATTTAAGGGGCAAAAGTCACAGGATAGGGATAGTCTATCTTAATCTTATATTATAACCTATTACAATCTTATCTACATATTCCACTTCCTAACATCATGTTTACCTCCCCATGCATACATCTCTACTACCTTCGAAGTCCATATACATCAACGAGTCTCTGCCCATAACTTATTGACTAATCTACTCGTTGCCATGCATAGTCTATAAATAATTTCTATAACCACCATAACTATCCATCTGAGATCCTTCCTTATTTTTTATAAATAATAATCATATTCTGCCAGTTTCTTCAAAGACTACCATACAATCTACAAATATTGCTACCACATTAGTCTATCACTATAAAATGGCAAACCATCCCTCAATCAATGGTTATACAACTAAAACTCTTTATTTACACAAAAGTCATCCTCACTCTGACTTCTAACCTTGTAACTTCATATAACAAACTTCTTGGCCCATCTCACTGCCAATAGGTCATGACACTTTAACATATACTACCCGGGTGGAAATATAGTTCCAACACTCTACTATACAACACTACCCCTATGCATGATATCTACAATAAGAATTTTAAAAGGGGACTGAACACACTTTCATCCTCAGGTTGGAAATCATGATTTCATCACAATAATGGTATACACTCGAATTAATACACCTTGAAGCACTAATGGACTTCTCTCAAGTCCTTGTGCTATCTCATTAATTTTATGGATAACTCAATCAGAGAGAACCACCTCTCTGGGAGAGCTTGACTATTAGACTTATATAGTCTCAACAATGAGGCATGGCCCATAAAATTAGAAAAAGAAATTTGGATAACTTTCTTATGGATGATGCTATAGCATGAACTAGAGTATGAAAGAATAAGAAATGACTCTTAAATGCCCGGTAACCTCTTGATTATAAGTGTGGTGCACAACACGCCCATAAGCAAGACTCTACTAGACACGATTTCACAAAATACCTGGGACTATGAACCGTGCTCTGATACCAAGTTTCTTATGACCCAAATTGAGGTGTTAGCCGCGATGGACATCCCAAACTGTGTAGGCCCTAGAACCCTTCTCTAACTAGAAATCATATACACAATTCATCTACTATAAGGGAAAAGAAGAAATATGCAACGATATAGAAACATGGTCATTCTTTTACTTCACTGAACAAAGCAAAAATGAGTTCATAAAACATTCAAAGACACCTAACACTAGTGTATGAAATCTCTAACAACTCAAAAACACTACTGTTAAATACTGGGACAAGGCCCCCAATTAAACCATACCAAAATAAAATATCAATGTTAAATCAACAAGGCCTTTCGAAATAAGAAAGTCTCGCCAACTACAAACTTTGGAAAGCATAATCTACTGCTTAGTGGGACCCCGAGACTATGTACTAATATGTAGAGCAATCCAAAATAATGTACTTTTTTCAACATAAGTAAGAGCATTTTGTAAAACACTTTACATACTATATATGAAAGAACATGGACAAACTTAAATAAAAACGTTGAGAAAATTCATTGAAACAAAGATTCACTCTTTGTTTTATTTCTGTGCTAGGTGGTACACCCAACAAGTCTGATATTCCACGGGCTATATGGAATCCGCCCTTAACTCGGTAGCTAAGCCCCCAACCTAAGTTTCCTGCAAAGGTTGGAGTTTCTGAGTCTGATATGCCATAGGGCACTAGGACAGTGTATAATCCCTCTTGGGGACATAATATCCCGTACCGACAAAACACAATTTTGGATAATGAGTTTTCTGAACTCGTGCCTTCTTCGGGTAACCACCTAACATCTCTTAAGCCCATTTTAAAACTTTTTTTGAATATGTATATTTAAAAATGCAAATTCTAAAAATCTAAATGAAATCTAACTTTTGTTGTATATTGAGTCAGTTATGGCATTATCTAATTTGGTATTGTTGTATCAAAACTTAAAAGTCATAGGTCTAAGCCATATCAGAATCGTATTATAGTACTTTCATTACAAACAATGTTCAGACCACCAAAAATATTCAAATAGTACAAGAGGATTCATATTTTAAAATATATTTCAAACTATGCAAAGACTCTCTCTCCCTTCAATATTTCAACCAATGGTGGTCAATTTCTCAAATCAATCATGTAATCCCTTTGATTATCATATTTAACATTTAAAAATAAGAAATTATCCCTCTCTTTAATTCAGAATTAACATAAAATTCATATAAGATAGAAAACTATTGGTTCATGCTTTAAGACATGTCATTGAATGATCTTTGACTTGTAAATCAAGAAGTAACACAAGGAGAGAGGGAAATTAATTTTACATGCTCTTAATTCATATTTTACAACTGAAAATATGAATAAGCATCTACACGAGTAAAATTCAACTTCAATATAAGGCCTCAAGACCAAAATACATATTATTAGAAGGATTCACAATGCGTAGTTTTTAATGCAATTCAAGCCCTTCATAAAAATATGATTTATCAACATTCAAAATATTAATATAAACTATTTAGCCATGCCCATGTAGTTTAGGAAAACCATACTTACCTTAGATTACTTAGTGTGAAGAATAGGACTCAAAACTTAACTCGCTTCTTGGATATCTTGGATTGAAAAGCTTGGATTCTTGACTTGAAGAAAAACCCGAATTTCTTTTGTTCTTAAGAGTAGAGAGGAGTAAGATGTTTTTAAAAATGATTAAATATGGATTATAGCTCTTAGGGTATGATTTAAACTCGTGGGGGAGGTTTCTGGAGTGATGACCAAGGATAATGGGTCGTCACCCAATTGATGGGTCATCAACTAAGTTGTAACCTAGTTGACAACTTATCAACTATATCATCACTTTTTGGCAGTCAAACACTTCTAAGTAAAATAAGTATAACGTTCTACGCCGATATTGAATTAAGGTGAAACCAGTTGCATTCGAAAGAGGACTAAAAGAACTTTTATTTTATATATGGTAGGCCCTCTAAATCATTATATACAATAATTTATGGTCGAAGGAAGTTTACCCAAGTTTAAACATTTACCAAATCTTATCGATAGAAGGGTTTTCAACTCGTCCTTGAGTTAGGGTTTTTTTGTGACCAAGATTCATAATCAAAGGTATTCAAACAATATAGGATTGATCATCAGACATATAATAATGAAGAATCATTGTATTCAGGTCTATACACATAGAAAAGATGGTTCAATCTTTAGCCCGAAAGCTTAGGGTGTTACAAATCAGATCAGTTAGTGCATCATGTCAGTAAGTTTAGTTCAGTTGAATAATTAGATTCAGTTTAATTAGGAGTAGAATTTAGTACCGAGCGAACCCAGGGATGGGGCTCACCTGCTAATTGAAGGTGTGACCTTTAGTAGCAGTCCCTACATTCTAGGGCTATGTAGCCAATGTAGGTTTTAGATGTTAACCCTCTAGTTAACGACAGACACATATCTCATAAGAGCTCCTGCCAGTAGAGGGTGACTCTTTAGTCCTTCGAGACTTTACTTTAGTGGATCCACACAGCCAGTGTTAGCACCCGTTGCATGGTACTAACACCCTTCCAACTAGGTTTATAGGTTGGACCCCAATCTATATTTTTAGGGTATATCGGTTAGATGATAGCTCCCACAGTTTCAATCCAGTAATCAATCCAGTACTCAGTTTAAGGCTTGCTTGACTATGGCATATAGTCACTAGTTGTACAGTATCAGTATTTCAGTATTTTAATTTATAAATTATCCAAGAACTATGTCATATGATTGTTCATGCATTCTCAGTTTTTTTACAGCTTTCATGCATGCTATACATCACCTATCTAATGCCATACTTATCGTCAATTATTATTTATGTACATAAGCCAATGTATATCATCCTAAGCCCATTTACCATACCAGTACATTCAAAGTACTAACCATATACTTATTTCTTATGCTATGATATTTCATATCATAGGTTAAGATACTCAGGTTCCCAACTGCACCTAGACCTCTTAGCTCAACAACAGCAATAGAAGTAGTGAGTCCTCATGCTCTGACGACTATTTGTGTTTATTTTAGTTCAATTTAGTAGTCAATTGGGGTTAGTTGGGTACTTGTCCCTTTAACTCCACAGTCAGTCAGTTAGAGGCTTTCAAACACTTTCATTCAGTCATTCAGTTATCAGTTGTTTTTGATAGTCTTAAAGTATTATTTTATAGATAGACATTTTTAATATTATTTTTATATTTAAAAACTTATGGTATTTACAATTAAATTCTACACATGCTCTCTATTATTTTATTTAGTGCTCACAGCAGGTACCAACATGAGTTAGCTTGTGGTCCTTTGGGACTATAGGCACCGTATGGAGTCTAGGGTAAACTCTCAGGGCATTACAGCATCACACAAAAAATCTATTCCATCTTATCAATGAAATGTTGAGTATCTTCCTCAAATTTAGAACCAGTGAAAATAGAAGGACTTAATCTTATGAATTGGCCAACTCTGGTGGCCTCGAAGGATGGAAAAATAGAAGTAACCCATTCAGTAAGAGAGGTCACCAACTAGGTAAGCAAGTGAATCAATTGGAAAAATTCAACATTAGACACGCCAACCTGGGGTGTCTAAGGAGGGAAAGGAGGAGCCAGTCGATCTCCATCAGGGTAATTGATGAGTGGTGAATTTACCACTTGTTTGCACTCAAAATTCATACACACTACTATGATTTGAATGAATACATAAAATAATATTGTGATTAAATGCACTAATTTCCACGTTTTCTAAGGAAACAGGTTATGAGAAAGAAAGATATGGATGTGAGCTAAAAAGGATCAAAAGGGAGAAAAGAACTGCAGCTTGAAGACCTGAAGTAGAAACCAGTCTCAGTTACCATGATCATAGTCTGTCGGACGTGATTGCGGCCAGTCAAGCCAGGTTAAAATACAGCGATTTTGGTGTTATAACTGCAGCCGTGGTAGCCTCAATCGTGGGTAAGCTTCAGCAATAGTAGCTATGGGGAATGTGCCCAGGGACAGTCTTGTAATTTCATTTAATCGAATCCAATCCCTTTTAAAGGCAAAAACCCTTTCTGTTTTGGTCATTCCACTTTCTAGGAACATTTTTGAATTGGAAGATTAAAACCCTAATTTGAGTAACAATTGTATTTTGATTTGGGGAGACTTTGAATTTAGTATAATTGAAGAATGGATGCTTTGAATAACCCCTATGATATATTCCTCCCTCTTTTCTTCATGAGTACCAAAACTTTCATTGTCTTGAGATTATGTTGAGATAAGGTGCAATTATGTGTGGGTTGTGATGTATTTGTGTATATGCTAATTTGTAGATGATGGGTTTCACTATTTCTTTGTTTAAGTAGTTGAGATTTGTGGGTGAAAACCCCAAACACCCAAAATGGATTTGTGGGGTTTCTTGAAATCTCACACCATCCTTGAAAAGGGGGTTTGGGTGAACTCTTGGAACCCATATCATCCTTGGAAAAGGGATATGGGTGACAAAGCACTAATGGACAATTGATGGATGTAGTTTTATAATTTTCACTATCTTAGACATAATGGTGATTAGAAAGTTGACTATATCTTGGAAATTTTCCTAGAAATAGGGATGCCCAATTAAGGTAATAGGTGATTAAAATTGACACACTTGTTAGGTACTTGAAAGGGTCAACGAGTGATATCTTAAGGGTTAGTTCACCAAGTCTCCTACAATATCATACACCATAACTTAAAGATCAAAACAACACAATATTCTCAACAACAAATCAAAACACAAGCTAAGACAAAGCAAATTCACAATGATCTTCCACTTATTATTCCGACTCTTGACTTAATCAAATTAACTTTGCACATTACTAACAAGTTATTCCACTCATAATTACACCATTAAACCATTTAGACCAAATTAAACACATTAGAATAGACCGAAGCCAACTAGACACACAACTAACTCAAGATTGGAAAACTAGTTCCCGCGTTGAAATCTAAATTACTCAATTAAGCACAAACTTGTTTAAAAAAATACTTTGGACATTGTAATCACATACTTGGAAACTTAAATGCTTATTTATATCAATATCATCACGTTAAGCACACAAATTTCTCTCAAAACAAGGAAAAATAAACTAGAATAATGTTACAAAAGTGCATAAAATCACCTCAGATCATCCCCCCACTCTAAAACTCTTATTCGTCCTCGAACAAATCTTTACTCTAAGCATAAAAATATGAGGTGACTCTACACTTCTACTAAAATAAAGACACTCAAGCTAGTACTACAATGACTACATAAAATGTAAGTTTCTACACAAAGCACGTTATTTACAGAATTAAAAGCTCATGAACACTACTCCAAAACATCTTAGCCTCAAGAATTAACTCACCTAAATGGAAAACACATACATATTGCTCAATCAAGAGCATCTTACAAATTACTCACATTCATCAAACATGTGCCTCTCACAACAAGAGAGTTACCCATAATCACTCACAATAATGCACTTTATAACATAATGGGTACAAGAATCAAATTATGCTCACTCTCACAAAGAATTCACAAGTTACCCCCAATTAACAATAGTCTTGACCTTAGTGTAATGCTCCAATAATAGTCGAATGTAAAGCTTGGGATCAATTAGGACTTTTCTGGGTTGAAATGTAGGCTAAGGGACGGGTAGGAACTATTTGGAAATAGTGACCAACCTCTCTAAGCGCTTTAATACACTACATTACACATTTAAAATCAATCTCCAACAATCAAATTTCACTATTTTTTATCTATCCCATTCTTTTATTTTTTTCCCATCTCTTTTAAGCATTTTCACAAACACATGGTGGACACATAATTTACTACCACAAGAATCAATTTTTCTTTTTTTTTTTTTTAATAATTATGGCAATATTTCTAACATCATTTATATCACAACCATCCAACATAAATCAATTATAAAAACTAATAAAAATTACCTTGGGGCATAAATTTCACCTTTTCCTTCTTCAATTTTTCAAACTCCTCACTAATTCGATATTTTTTTTCAATTAAAGCACTTAGAAGCTTTTTGGATCAAATTAAGGTCTATCAAAGAAGGAATTAGGCTACTTATGTGGCTACCAAAGAAAAAGCTAAAGGCTCATCGGGGTTTAACTAGGATTATGCATAAAGGTAGGTAAAAAGAAGGTAAAAACAAGGCTATCAAAGAAATGCCTAAATCATCTCCTAAACTCACACTCTTTATTTCACATTTCACACACACCAGGCAAGTTCTAGACATCATATGAAATAAGGAATATACAAAAAAACTCACATACACATGGCACATGCTCAACTCTATAGGATCATCATAGACTCCCAACCAACAATAGCATGGATTTAAAATTAAGCCACAAAACTAGAGATATAAACATGAGCCTAGGAGTCTCAAAAATAGCAATTCACACAATTCAACATGCTTTTACCAACAAACCCACTTGCATCATTCAATAAAAAATAGCACCAACAAGAACATCTTACTTATTCCTAACCAAAAAAAAAATTAAAATTGAGTCAGAAATTGGAAATTTCCCCATCACCCCACACTTAAAAATCTACATTGTCCCCAAAGTAAACTTTTAAATTAACAACAACAACAACAACAACAAACCCAGTATATCTCTTAAACTTTTAAATTAAGATATAGAAATACTGCCTGAGGCCTCTAGGCCTAGCTAGTAGCATCTTCACATAAAGGAAATCCATGGGACCCCACGCTCAATCTTTGCCATGCTCCAAGCTTAAGTTTATGGTACTTAGACTTTTCATTAACCTGTGGCTCAATCATACCTAATTAACTTGGGTTGACTCCCAAACAACGCCTAATTTAGTATCGCAGCATGACCAATATCAACTCAACCCTATTCCTTCACCCTTTTACTCTCTATCGAAAGCTATTTTTCTTTCATTTCAGACTTTTTTTTACCTTTGAATATGTTGAAAACTGGTCGTTTCATCTTAGGCCGCTCAATCAAGTAGTTGGAAGAGGTCTTTAGTGTCTTAGACACCCCACACTCATCCCTTTCCAATATATTTATCATGCATAAATGTTTATATAAGGGATTTTCAATAGTGGCCTTGTAAGAATCAAATACCACCTCTTCATCATCCACCCTCATCTTGAGTGTGCCTTCTCTAACATAAATCAAAGCCCCTCTAGTTTCTAAGAATGGACGCCCCAAAATAATTGGTACTTGTTCGTTTGCCACAAAATCAAGAACAAAAAAGTCAGCTAGAATAGTTGGAATAATAAAATTTACCAACCTTAATGAGTAAATCCTCAATTATTCCATTCGGATATGGTATAGATCCGTTTTCTAGATGCATCACCACTCATTTCGCTTTAGGCTCTCCCAAGCCCAATTTTCTAAACAATGATAGGGCCATTAAATTTATGCTTGCCCCTAAGTCGCTCAATGCATTGACTTATTTTCCCCTAATTTGAATAAAGATAGCAAAATTCCTTTTATTTTTCAATTTCTTGGGGATTTTCTGTGTCATTACCGTACTACACTCTTCAGTGAGTGTTATAGCTCCCACATCTTGCAGTTTTATCTTTTTTTCCACCACATCCCTCAAGTACTTTGCATACTTAGGAATACTCTGCAAAACATATACCAAAGGTAAGTTAATATGAAGCTCTTTGAATGTATCAATGAACTTTTAAAATAGGGCATCCTTCTTTGCTTTTAGTTGCCTTTGAGGGAAGGGTAGTGGCAACGTCCTCATCTTTTCTGATTCAGCAACTTTTTCATTCAAGTAGTCAAACTTCCTTGAATTTTCACCAACTTCTTCAGGAACCTATTTGGTCACCACCTCAGTATCTACATCCTTTGTTTCCTTGAGAGGTTCTCCTTGAAGCTCTTTACCGCTCCTCAAGGTGATTGCCATGACTTTTTTTAAAGTTTCTGTATTAGCGGGAAAACCACCTTGTGGTCCGATATATAACGCTTATTGTATCTTCCCAACTTCCAACTCTAAATTTCTTTGGACCACTTTTTGATTTTGTAATTCTGCCCTTTGATTATTCATATCCATAATTAATTGAGTTTGACTCGCTAAGAGTTATTTTATCATCTCTTCCATATTGCTCGCTAACTGATTCGATTAGGCCAATGGTTATGAGGCGTTCCATATCTGATTGGGTGGATAAGTTTTCCACTTCGTGTTGTAGGCATTACTGTAATTTGGCCTTTGAGCATTGCCTACATACATCATAAATTCTGGATTTGAAGCACAAATGGCAACTAAATGGCTATTATTTTTGCATACCTCACACCAACCTGTAGCTTATTGGATGGCATTGATTGTGGCTTCAGGTTGTGTTTCTTTGAACTTTATTGTAATGCTCCAAAACATGGTTCTCGAGATTCCACACGATGCTCTGAACTATAAGTAATCCTGGGCTAACCTAGGAAAATATAGATGAAAAATTATAATATATGCAAAAAATTGTCTAAATCTTCTTAGTATATCTGAATCATACTAAATCTCAAAAGTCTGATAAAACAAATGCGAAAAATCTGAATACTAACTCAAAGGTCTAAATCTGAATCTAATAGTCCGACAAGCCTCTACTATCTGAATCTAGAGAGTCACTGGGATAGTCCCCAACGGACTCAACTATCTGAAATGAGTAAAGACGTATCTATTTGCAACTTGGAAATATGAATAACTATGCTCTCGAACTATGAGGACTCACCTACTATACAGATATAGATAAGATGCTACAAGATCAATCATGCTGCTGAGACTGAGCACCTGAACCTATATTATGAGACAATATAGCACATACGCATATATGTGGATCAGTAATTTGAGGATGTACTGAGTATATAGGGGTGTATACAATAAGTAAACAATATCATCACAATTTATAAAATCATGCATGCTAAATATAAATGACTCACGTAAGCTTGAGTAATCTAAAATCTGAGAGTAAAATCATGAATAACAAAGCATCAAATCTAAGTCTCGTGAGTCATCGAACTTATTCTGAAATCTGTATTTCTGTTCTATTTCTCTAATCACATAGGCTAAGTGAAGTCTGAAAAATTATTCTGTATATCTTAAGGCTTCAAATCAATGAACTGTTTAAGTGCAGGGGACATCTTTTGGGAGATTCTTCTAACTGACATGTACACCATGTGAGCATCCATGGTGTCCCACGACTAGCCCCCATAAGGTTAGAGTTGTTCTACTCTTGCCATCGGAATAGAAGAATCTCATCTCAGTGATCACAATCTCAGTCATCCACGTAGAAGTAGGAATAATCTAAATCCTATGTTGGCACACAATTTTGGGGTATGAAACCATAGTAACTTACCCATCTTGGTGCTAAATACTGCTCCCAATCTCATACTCAAAATCTTAAGAAATACACTTTAAAATTTACATAAAGGTTTACAGAAAGCCAACTATGCTTTACTTTTCTGTAAATCTCAAGTCTTTCTGAAATAAAGTGGATTCTTTATCTGAAATTTAAAAATAATCTAGTCATGGGGTGCTTATGAAATAAACAATCTTGATACAAATATCTTTAAATGAGGTCCAATGACCCAAGTGTTAATCTGAGGTTAAAACATCTTAAAATTCATACTTGGTAATGTAAACATTCATAAATCATCTTAAAATTTTAAAATTACTGCACAAGGCTTAGAAATATGAATAAAGTCATGTAATTCAACTTCTAAATCATGGGAAATCTCATAATCTTGTAAATAATGATAATGGGTATAAACCCTAACTTGAAATTCATGGGAAATTCTATAAATTCAAATAACTTTTGTAATTAAAAGCATGTTTTGGGCACAAGAATGAAAGATTTATCCTTTTTCAAACCCCACATACCTTGGATGATGAAATAGATGAACAAGTTTTCTTTTGAGACTCTATTTGTGTTCTTAAAGATCTTGACTTGGAAACCTTGAATCTTAAACCAATTTTGAAAAACAACGGTGGAATCTTGGAATTCTTGGGGTTGAGTTTTTGAAGCTCGGGGTTTTAAATTAGAGAGAAATTGATGAAAATAAGCCTAATGTGGTTAGATTAGGCTTTGTTCTTGTGTTTGGTCGGAATAAGAGTGGGGGAAATTCACTTAATTACCCCTTTGGATGGGTATCTTTGATGACTGAAAAAAATATGCCCAGCGATGCATAGACTGATATGTCGCATCGACCGTACCGACGCGATACGACGTGTCGCGTCGAGTTCACGTTGGTTCACTGGAATTTGCATCTGATCTTGGAAAAATTTTTTGTTAATAGAATAGACGATATGACGCATAGAATTCATGTCGACTCACTATTTTCAACATCCAAACAAGTTTTTAACGATGTCTGAAAAATTCAAAACTCACCTGAGAACATCCATTGACCTCCCTGATCATGATTCAACTTAAAAATTGGCATTTTAAGGTCTTAAGGGTCAAAAATAAAACCATTGAAATCTCAAGGCCAAAATGCGACTAAGTGCTCATACTTAGCTGGAATTTTTTAAGTTTGTAACTTCTTTTGGCATACAACATAAGACTGATACGACTAGGATTTGAAGGGTCTTACAATATCTCTCCCTTGGAAACATTCGTCCTCGAATATTAATAGTTAGACTAAGAATACTGGGGAATCTGAAGATACATAATAGCACGCATAACTAGAATAAATTGCAAAATAGAATCTGAATTATTCTAAGCTTCTGAGTTAATCTTTGGGTGCATGAATTTACAATGAGGACGACTATGTAGTTGAATTTTTGGTTAGAAAGGAACAACATTAGGAAAGAGTATTACCTTTGGCTACCCTAAATTTGCAGAGAGAAGGTGAGGTTACTAGGCTCGCATATCTGCCTTTGCTTCCCAAGTGGCACCCTCAACAGACTGGTTCTACCAAAGGACTTTTATCTAGGGAACTTCCTTATTCCTTAATCTACGGATCTGGTGATCTAAAATCTCAATTGGAACCTCTTCATAAGAAAGGTTGTTCTGAATTTCTGAGATGTCTAAGGGAACTACAACGGTGGATTCACCGATGCACTTCTTAAGCATAGAGACGTGGAATACAGCTTGAACGGTTGACAGGTCTGCGGGCAACTCAAGCGCATAAGCTACTTTCCCAACACGACTCAAAATTCTGAATAGGCCAACATATTGGGGACTAAGTTTCTCCTTCTTTTCAAATCTCTTCACCCCTTTCATGGGTGAAATCTTTAAATATACTAAATCACTAACCTCAAACCCGAGGTCCCTTCTTCTCACATCCGTATATGATTTATGACAACTCTGGGCTGTGTTCAATCTTTCTCTAATCAACTTAACTTTCTCCATAACTTCAAACACTACATCAGGTCCAAGTAAGGCAGCCTCACCTACTTCAAACCAACATACAGGTTATATATATCTCCTCTCATAAAGAGCTTCAAACGGGGCCATTTGAATGCTAGAATGATAACTATTGTTATAAGCAAACTCAATAAATGGAAAATACTCATCCCATCTACCCTTGAAATCAAGAGCATATGCCCTCAACATATCTTTTAGAGTTTGGATGGTCCTATCTGCCTGCCCATCTATCTATGAAGAAAAAGAGGAATTGAGATGAACTTGGGTACCAAGACCTTTCTGAAAAGCTTTCCAAAACTATGAAGTAAACTGAGTACCCATATCTGAGATGATAGAAGAGAACTCCATACAATCTAACTAACTCTAGAAAATATAGCTTAGTGTAATCCTCTGTTGTGTAGGACATGTGAACTACAGAGAAATGCGCAGACTTCATTAATCAATCTACAATAACCCATATCGACTTATGATGACAACGCAAAGTGGGAATACTAAACTCTTGCAACGTACCACCAGGTCTTTGGTGTTCTACCTTAACCTGTTGACAAGTTGCACACTTGGCTACAAACTATGCTACATCTTTTTACATACCACTCCACCAATAGATTTACCGCAAGTCACGGTACATCTTGGTACCACCTGGATGAATAGAATACTGCGTACCATGCGCTTCTGCCATAATCCGCTGCCTTAAATCATCAACACATGGCCTACACAATCTACTTTGGTGCCTCAAAACACCATCTCCCCCTTGAGAGAAAACCTCTACCTTTTGGCCTTTCACTGGCTCTTTTAGTTTGACCAAACTAGAATCCATATCTTGCTTCTCCTTCACTTCCTAAACTAAGGAAGATTCAGAACTACTCTGAACCCAAATATTACCTTTAGCTGAATCAACCAATCTAACATCCAATCTAGCTAAACGATGAACTTCTCGAGCTAACTATTTCTTATTATTCTCAACATGAGCAACACTGCCCATAGACAACCTACTAAGGGTGTCTACCACTACATTGGCCTTGCCCGGATAATACAACACACATATCTTAGTCCTTCAACAACTCCAACCACCTTTTCTGATGAATATTCATCTCTCTTTGCACAAATACATACTGTAGGGTTTTGTGATCCATGAACACATCAACATGCACACCATACAGATAATGTCTCTAGATTTTCAAAGCAAATACCACAGTAGCTAATTCGAGATCATGGGTTGGGTAATTCTTTTCATGAGGCTTTAACTGTCTAGAGGCATAGGCTATTACCTTACCTCTCTGCATTAACACACAACCCAACCCATCTTTAGAGGTATCACAATAATCAACAAAGCCATCTGTACCATCAGGTAATGCTAGAACTGGGGCTAAAGTGAGTCTAGTCTTCAACTCCTGAAACCTTTTTTCATAGGAATCTGACCATTGGAACTTAACTTTCTTTTGGGTCAATCAATACATAGGAGATGCAATAGATGAGAAACATTTAACAAAATAGTGGTAGTAACTAGCTAAACCAAAGAAACTCCTAATGTCTGTTGGAGAGATAGTTCTAGGACACTTTTAGTCTTTCGAGGATCAACTTTAATACCATCGGCAGAAACAATATGACCAAGAAAGGCTACTGATCTTAGCAAAAATTCACACTTGCTAAATTTGGCAAATAATTGATGATCTCTAAGAGTTTGCAAGACAATTCTAAGATGGTCTGCATGGTCATCCTTGCTACAAGAGTACACAAGGATAACATCTATGAATACTATAACAAATATGTCTAGATAATATTTGAATACTCGATTCATGAGGTCTGTGAAAGCTGTTGGGGCATTATTTTGCCCAAAACACATGACTAGAAACTCAAAATGACCATAACGGGTTTTGAAAGTTGTCTTTGGAATATCACATTTCCTTACTTTAAGCTGATGATAGCCGGATCTAAGGTCTATCTTTGATAAATAACTTGCACCTTGCAATCGATCAAACAGGTCATTAATTCTAGGAAGAGGATATTTGTTCTTGACTGTAACTTTATTCAACTAACAGTAGTCGGTGCACATGTGCAAAGAACCATCTTTCTTTTGCACGAATAGGATGGAAGCACCCCATGGAGAAATACTAGGCCTTATGAAACATTTATCTAAAAGATCTTTGAGTTGCTCTTTCAACACCTTAAGCTCTGCAGGAGCCATGCGATATAGAGGAATAGAAATATATCTAGGAGAAATTTAATACCAAATTCTATTTCTCTATCGGGAGGTAGGAGATCTTCAGGGAAAACATCAGGAAACTCATTTACTACATTGACTGACTAAACTATTAGAGTCTCAGACTTAGTGTCTTTAACTCAAACTAGGTGATAGATGCAACCTTTGGAAATCAACTTTCTGGCCTTAAGGTTAGATATGAAATGAATTTTGAGTGACACTGAATTACCTAACCACTTAAAGACTGGCTTATCTGGAAACTGAAACTTCACCACTCGGGTGCGGTAATCTATAGAAGCATAACAAGAATGAAGCCTATCCATACATAGAATAAGATCAAAATCAACCATGTCTAACTCTATTAGGTCTGATAACATGACTTTATGAACGACGGTGATAGGACTCTTTTTATAATCTGTTTGGCAACAACTGACTCACCTACTGGAGTAGAAACCAAGAAAGACTCAGGGATCTTTTCAGAACTTATCTCAAAATTTATAGAAACTAATGGGGTCACATAAGAGAAGCTCGACCCAGGGTATAACAACACATAAACATCAAAACAAAAGACACAAAGCATACCGATAACAATATCTGGAGAATCCTCCTTCTCCTAGTGGGATGGTAAAGCATAGAACCAATTCTGGCGCTGACTGACATCGGTACTAGATGATGCGCCTTAAGAAGGAGTTGGGCGACCTAAAGGAGCTGGTGCACTATTCTCCTGAGTCTGAGGACGAACATCTCTATTTCCCGGCCTAGCATGCAGGCACTCTTTAATTCTGTAACCCTCTTGGCCACAACCATAACAACCTTTCTGACCCAACAAACATTTACCTTCACTATTCTTACTGTAATTAGCACATGGGGATTAATTAGGCTTCCCACTCACACTATTCTAAGATCTGGACATAGAAGACTTACCCTATTATTCTTGACTATTTCTGGGTATAGGAGTACTGGCTGAAGAAGGTGCAAACATGGATTAATGATTCTAAAACTGCGAGCAATTTCCTCCTCCATACCTGTTCTAACCATAATCAAGTTTCCCTATTCTAGCTCTCTTACTTACCCTCTCTCTCCTTCATATTCTCTGCCTCAATCTGTTGAGCATACATCATTAATCTAGAAAGATCCATGTCTTTATTGAGCATAGAAGTCCTACACTCCTTAACCACCAACCTAGACACACCAGTCACAAACTTACTCATGCTTGACCTAGGGTTAGCCATCTGCACAGGGGCATACTTAGACAACTAGTTGAACTTGAGGCAATACTCTTTCACTATCATAAAGCCCTACCTTAGGTTCATGAACTCTTCTATGTTAGCTTTCCTCATCTCAAGTGGGAAGAACTTGTCTAGGAACGTATCCTGAAAGACTTGCGAAGTCATAAGAGCTGCATCCTCCCCTTTATTCTTCTTCCACATCACCACCCAATCATAAGCAACATCCTTTCAGCCTATAGGATGCCAATTCTACACTCTCCTCATCTGAAACTTTCATAATTTTGGTGATCATCTTCACCTCATCTAGATAAAGTTATGGGTCCTCACCTACCTTTAACCCAAAGAATTTCGAAGAACTCATTCTCATAAAATCTCTAATTCTGGCTACGGGTAAGTCCCCATCTTGCTGAGGTGAGGCTGTAAGCTGATGATTACCCTTCATATTATTGTCACAGCTTGGGCTAGCACCTGAGAAGCAGCCCAAAACTCCGCATGTGAAACATTCTCATTCAAAGGATCAACAAACTGGGGTAGTTGATTGTCATTTCTATGGGCATTAGCTCTGTGAGGAGGCATATTCTATCATAAAAGAGCACCAGTTAATAGTAGATAGAGACAGCTATAAGCACGACAGATTATGAAATAAAGAGAGAATTTTTCCTAAAATGCTCCATAGCCTCTTGCTGATAGATGTGGTGCGCTTCACACCGATGATCAAGACTCTACGTAACGCGTCTTATCTAACTATGTAGGACTCCTCAAAACTTAGGCCCTCTAATACAAAGTTTGTAATGCCTCAAAATCTGGTTCCCAGGATGCCACATGATGCTCTGAACTACAAGTAGTCCTGAGCTAACCCTGGCTGCCTTTTCTAAATCTAAATCTCAAAATAGGGAAATATAGATGTAAAATCATAATATATATAGAAAACTTTCTGAATCTTCTGAGTATACCTGAATCATACTAAATCTCAAAAGTCTGATAATATAAATGCTAAAAATCTGAATACTAACTCAAAGGTCTAAATCTTAATCTAATAGTCCAACAAACCTCTACTATCTGAATCTAGAGAGTCACTAGGACAGGCCCCAGCTAACTCAACTATTTGAAATAAGTAAAGACATATCTACTAGCAACTTGGAAATCTGAATAACTAATCCCTCAAACTATGAGGACTCAACAACTATAGGGATGTAGATAAGATGCTCGAAGATCAATCACACTACTAAGACTGAGCACCTAAACCTACATTATGAGACAATGAAGCATATAGACATATATGTGAATTAGTACTTTGAGGATGTACTGAATATATGGGGGTATACGCAATAAGTAAACAATATCATCACAGTTTATAAAATCATGCATGTTAAATGTAAATGACACAGTAAGATTGAGTAATCTAAAATTTGAGAGTAAAATCATGATTAACAAAGCATGTAATCTAAGTCCGTGAGTCATCACACTTAGTTTGAAATCTGTATTTCAGTTCTATTTCTTAAATCACATAAGCTAAGTGAAGTCTGAAAACTTATTTTGTACATCTTAAGGCTTCAAATCAATAAACTATTTAAGAGTAGGGGACTTCTTTTGGGAGGTTCTTCTAACCAACATGTACACCATATGAGCATCCATGGTGTCCCACGACTAGCCCCCATAAGGTTATGGCCGTTCTACCCTTGCCATCGAAATAAAATAATCTCATCTCAGTGATTACAATCTCAGTCATCAACGTAGAAGTGGGAATAATCTAAATCCTATATTGGCACGTAGTTCTGGGTATAAAACTGTAGTAACTTACCCATCTCGGTGCTAAATACTACTCCCAATCTCATGCTCAAAATCTTAATAAATCCAATTTAAAATTTACATAAAGGTTTACAGAAAGACAACTATGCTTTACTTTTCTTTAAATCATAAGTCTTTCTGAAATAAAGTGTATTCTTTATCTGAAATCTGAAAATAATCTAGTCATAGGGAGCTTCTAGCATAAACAATCTTGAAACAACAATTTTTAAATGAGGTCCAATGACCCAAGCATCAATCTCATGTTAAAACATCTCAAAATTCATACTTGGTAAAGTAAACATTCATAAATCATCACAACATCTGGAACTTACTGCACAAGGCATAGAAATATGAATAAAGTTATGTAATTCAGCTTCTAAATTATGGGAAATCTTATAATCTTGCAAATAATAATACTAGGTATAAACCCAACTTGAAATTCATCAGAAATCCTATAAATTCAAATAACCTTTGTAATTAAAAGCAAGTGTTGGGCATAAGGATGAAAGATTTATCCTTGTTCAAACCCCACATACCTTGGATGATGAACTAGATGAACAAGTCTTCTTTTGAGACTCTATTTGTGTTCTTGAAAGAGGATTCTTAAAGCTCTTGACTTGGAGACCTTAAATCTTAAACCAATTTAGAAAAACAATGGTGAAATCTTGGAATTCTTGGGCTTGAGTTGTTGAAGCTTATGGCTTTTAATTTGAGAGAAATTGATGAAAATAAGCCTAATGTGGTTAGAATAGGCTTTGATCTTGTGTTTGGGTGGAATAAGAGTGGGGGAAATTGACTTAATTACCCTTTTAGACGTGGATCCTTAATGAATGAAATAAAAATATGCCCAGCAACGAGCAAACCAATGCGCCATATTGATGATACCGATGTGATCTCGACGCGCCGCATCGAGTTTATGTTGGTTCATTGGAATTTGCATTTGATGTTGGGAAAAAGGTTGGTCGACGCGATAGACGATGCGACACATCTAATTCTTGTCGACTCACTATTTTCAACATCTAAACAAGCTTCTAACGAGGTCCAAAAAATCCAAAACTCGCCTGAGAATACCCATTGACCTCGCTGATCATGATTCAACTTAAAAATTGGTATTTTAAGGTCTTAAGGGTTGAAAATAAAACCATTGAAATCTCAAGGCCAAAATGTGATTAAGTGCTTATACTTAGCTGTAATTTTTTGAGTTTGGGACTTCTTTTGGGATACAATATAAGACTGAAATGACTAGGATTTTTGGGGTCTTACATTCATGCTGCTGAATATTTTGTTGATCAAATTGTGCAATGCAAAAACCATAGCTGTTAGGGCTGTGAATTAGTCCACCTCCAACACTCCCGCAATTCTTTTAGTGGCACTTCTAGAATTTGAATTCCACTCTAGATTTCCTTGTGCTATGCAATTAAGTAATGTGTACAACTCATCATAAGTTAGCTCCAACACTTGACAACCTGCGGCTGAATCTAACAAAATCTTCGTATTGTGATCAAGAGATTCTACAAAAGTATGAGCAAGTACCTCATTTGACTGTTAGTGATGTGGACAGTCTCGAAGAAGAGACTTGAAGCGTTCCCAAGCATGATAAAGGTTTTCATCAGGCTTTTGTTTAAAGCTCACTATCTCACTACTAAGTCTCGCAGTCTTGTCTGATAGAAAGAATCTGATGAGGAACCTTCTAGCTATGTTGTGCTATGTTGTGATTGAAATGGCCAGCTCTATATTTAACCACCTTTTAGCTTCCCCAATAAGTGAATAGGGGAAGAGTGTCAGCCTCACATAATCTGGAGTCACCCTGGTTGGTGTAAATATATCTGTAAGCTCAATGAAGGTCTTCAAGTGAACTTATGGATCCTCATGTGAAAGCCCTGCAAACTGTCCGCTGCTAATAAGAAGATGCACCATATTATATTTTTAACTTAAAATCCCCTCCAGCTGTCGATCTTTGAATTGGGGAAGTCAAGTTCGTTGGAAGTGGGACTACCACTGCCCTAACCTTCCTACCAGCTGCTTGTTATTCAGCCATAGGAACAATATGCTCTTGGTCTTCTTGGAATTGAGGAGTTCTTAGGAGAAGTATTGCTTCTCTCCTGAGTTTATGGTAAAGTTGTTCAGGGTCGTGATCCCTTGCCAGCTTTCTACTTTGAAACCTGTTTCCTGCAAAAATAAAACCAAGACTAAGCGTAAAAAATACCAAATAAATCTAAAAGTAAAACTAAAATAAAGAATTGCTAAATAACAAGTCCCCGACAATGGCGCCAAAAACTTGACAGCACCCAAGTGCACACGCAAGTGTATGTGGTCTACCAAGTAATATAGTGGCCTTCAAGAAAGTTGAATATCGATCCCACAGAGACTTGATTTAACAATGATTTAATTCTACCTCATAGTTAGATTAATTTAGAGCAAGAGTAACCAAAAAGCGAGTTTGTAATTTTTGTAAATAAAATAAATAATGCAAAAATTAAATTCTTGGAACAAGCATTGGAGTAAAGCCCAGAGTTAAAGCACTTCGAACAATCATACTATATTATTGAATCTCATCCGCTAATTTGCTTATCTTGGTTGTTGATTCGTAGGATTAATTGCATTATCATGGTTTCCCAACCTATAATCTTTTACCTAATATGGATATTTCAACTACATCGTTGAGCGGGGATGTAATAATTCAATTAAGATAATTAAAGCTATCATCCTCCGTATGAATCAAGTAAGGCATCTAAGTACTTCCTTGTCCTAAATGCTAAGTTTAATTCTTTATTTTATAAAAGAATAAAAACCCAAACTTTTTTTATTCCTATGTTCTATCTCCCTATTCCCTCTTCCGAGATCAAAAGGTTGACAATATATGTATTTTATGGGGATCAATCCATAAAATAATTAAAGCAAGAAAAAACAAATAACCAAATATGATAAGCAAAATTAACGAATTTAATCCAGAACAATAGAAATCATGTTCTTGGCTTTAATCTTAGAAAGAGGATTTTTAGCCACTAATATTTATAATCACGATCCAAATATTTGAATACATGATATGAAAAATTTAAGACTAAAAATAAAATTAAAATCCAATAAATCATGTAGCAGCTCCTCCGTATTTTCTCCAAAATAGTGTTCAACCGTTGTTCCCAATTGTAATTCGTGTCCAAGTTGGGTACAGGTATATCACTTTTACACTCCAAGAATTGTCCAAAGTTTGACTAAAAGTTGATCAATGTTCTCCACCCCTCACCAGCTGTCCACTTTAGTATATGCATATACTAAATATTATAATAATCATTCTAATACCA